>NC_068281.1:552060-667494 GCF_025860055.1 Xyrauchen texanus
TTCTGATTGGCTAACATAATTGAAAGCCCAAGTAGGTATAGCTGCAGGCTGCACCAAAAGAGGACGAGGACGAATCTCAGTTGCCTCCGCGTCTGAGACCGTCAATCCGCGCATCTGATCACGTGACTTGTTGAGCGCTTTATCATGGAGACGTAGCGCGTGTGGGGGCTTCACGCTATTCTCCACAGCATCCACACACAACTCACCACACGCCCCACCGAGAGCGAGAACCACATTATAGCTGACCACGAGGAGGTTACCCCATGTGACTCTACCCTCCCTAGCAACCTTACATATTCTTACATAAAACAAACACTTGTTACTCACCACCATCACCGTCGTGTCCAATATTGCTGCCTCAGCTTCATCTTTCAAAACCAGTTTCATTGTTCTCGGAAGAGTTCATCCATGAATCCAAACATTATTCCCACATTTGCGTTCAGGAACACGTTACAGTGTATGTAACATAAATAATTATTCTTGTACATTGATATTTTGAGACATGTAAAAAAATCAATAAAGTATATTTCTCATGCGTGTCTCTCAATGGTCCTGACAGACTCAATCATGACCTTTCTCCTTACACATGACTATGCCCTTGTGCACACTGAGACGTTTGCGTTTGAAAGCGCATCTTTTTCTCTCCGTCCGCACTGAGACGGTGTTTTTGAGCTTTTTGAAAACGCACTCCAAAGTGGATACATTTGAAAACGCCGTTTTGGCGTTGTTGTGCGGACTGTGAAAACGGACGCTTTGGAAACGATGATGCATTTTTTAGTCATGTGATCTATCCAACCAAAACAATCAAGATGGCGGCCCGTGTTATAGCGGCGCTGTTGTAACCGATACTCACTTTCATAGCATTGTTAAAATAATAAATGTGACTTTGTACAACATCACATTGCGTTCCTTCAAAGGCGACGGGAAGATTACTCGGAATTGGTGTCCGGCGACGGAACACGAGGACTATTGCGTTTCAGACCGTATGTGCAGCGGGGTCAGTGACACGATTTAAGCATTTTCATACGTTTCAGTGCGGACGAGCAACTTTAGGAAAACGCTTGAAACGCCATTTTCAAATGTAAATGGTCTGCACTTATATTGCGCCTTTTTAACCTTAGAGGTTACCAAAGCGCTTTACACTGTGACCCATTCACACACATGCACACACGCACACACGCGCACACGCGCACACGCACACACGCGCACGCACGCACGCACGCACACGCACGCACACGCACGCACACTCACGCACACTCACGCACACTCACGCACACTCACGCACTAATGGCAACAGAGCTGCTATGTAAGGTGTTAGTCTGCCATTGGGAGTAACTTGGGGTTCAGTGTCTTGCCCAAGGACACTTCGGCATGTGGAGTCATGTGGGCCGGGAATCAAACCACCAACCCTGTGATTAGCAGCCAAACCGCTCTACCACCTGCGCCACAGCCGCCCCAGTGTGTATCCAGATTAATGCAGACGTAGCCTAAATTAACCAGTTTAACTACCTCTTCCACCAGACAAGCTGTTATTTCTGCAGAAACAATCAAACTAAGAGTCTTAGGAACTACATGATGCTGCTTTAACTTCATTTATCCTGCATAAAACACACAATCCTATATTGCGTCCATCATGTATTCACATTTATATTCCAGCATTAATCTAAAAACATCTTACAACATAATGTAAATGTACAGGTTACTACAGAGTAACGAGTGATGGTTCAGTTCATGGATTGAGTTCCAGTTTTTGTGTTTAAGGATTTGTCTTCAATGTAACAGACACGTTGGAGCATTTGTAGAGCGCAATTTCAAGTGTGATTCCGATATTGTAGATTCCATCCATCCATCTTCAACCGCTTATCTGACGTCGGGTCGCGGGGGCAGCAGCTCCAGCAGGGGGTGCCAAACGTCCCTATCCCGAGCCACATTAACCAGCTCTGACTGGGGGACCCCGAGGCGTTCCCAGGCCAGTGTGGAGATGCAATCTCTCCACCTAATCCTGGGTCTTCCCCGAGACCTCCTCCCAGCTGGACGTGCCTGAAACACCTCCCTAGGGAGGCGGCCAGGGGGCATCCTTACCAGATGCCCAAACCACCTCAACTGACTCCTTTCAACGCAAAGGAGCAGCGGCTCTACTCCGAGCTCCTCACGGATGACTGAGCTCCTCACCCTATCTCTAAGGGAGAAGCCCGCCACCCTTCTGAGGAAGCCCATTTCGGCCGCTTGTACTCGAACCTAGTTCTTTCGGTCATGACCCAACCTTCATGACCATAGGTGAGGGTAGGAACGAAAACTGACCTGTAGATCGAGAGCTTTGCCTTCCGGCTCAGCTCTCTTTTCGTGACAACGGTGCGTTAGAGCGAGTGCAATACTGCCCCCGCTGCGCCGATTCTCCAGCCAACCTCCCGCTCCATTGTCCCCTCACTCGTGAACAAGACCCCGAGGTACTTGAACTCCTTCACTTGGGGCAATACCTCCTTCCCTACCCGCAGAACGCACTCCACCGGTTTCCTTTTGTAGATTATTGAATTTAATTTCAGGCCACAGATAAAACACTGTTCTGAACGTCACTGAAATGGGAACGTCACATCAGCACGTCCCGTTTCCTCAATCGTGCTCAAACTTTTACATTAGTTTAAAGTGTGTTTTTATTCTGTATATGTCAATGTCCAATTATCCTGTTATAGAACCATGTGTCACTATGATTAGAACTATTAGTGGTTAAAATGAGTAAATTAATACATTTTGTGGGTCAGTGATTAAACAACATGATTTTGAATGAACTGTATGTTTGAGTTAATTAATTGAGGAAATAAAGGTCCTTTCATTTTGGCCGATGAAGGCTTTTGTTAGTGGTTAATTCATGTTCTATGTTGTTTAAAAGTGTTGTTCCTCCTTTGACCAATTAATAAATGTATCATTCAGCGAGGAGCGTCGCAGTCCAGCTGGAAACTGATGGCAGGTAATTTGGTGAGCCCATCCCGAGCCCATGCTTCAGACAGAGGCTCATGAAGAATCCCGTGTCTTTGAGTTTAGGTCAATTCATCCGAGTGAAGTCTGGCTGGCACATGCTGCAGTGGGTCATCATCACCAGTGGTAGATTTAGGCAAGGGCGGCAACTTGCGGGGGTGGCACGAGGCAGCCACAACTCCCCCGGTCAACATCTTTGGGGGCGTGTTGAAGCGGGTTTCGCCCAGGGTGCCAACCCAGCTAGAACCGCTACAGATCATCACTCAGCGACACAGTGGGTGTCGGACATCAGGCAGGATCGGACATGGATCTGGCAGGCTCTGGTAACCTCGGGATATAATCCTGAAGTTCAGACAGGGAAAGAAATACAATAACATTAGTGTAGATGCCAATCACTTTAAAGCAGTGTTAAAGAATAAGAGAAGTGTTTTCGGTTCCGGCAGACCTAAATAAGCAGCACAACTATGAACTGATGGATGAATTAGGTGTATGTTTGGCTAAAGAGATGAGTCTTTAGTCTAGAGCAGCGGTCGGGAACCGATGGGTCCCCAATTTGTTGTTCAGCCTACTCCAGGTTGCTCCGGGGGGATTGTCCCTGTAATAAGTGCACTGTAAGTCGCTTTGGATAAAAGCATCTGCCAAATGCACAAATGCAAATGTAAATGTAAAATATCATTCATCTGAAAACTATTTGCAAGAATAATGTCGTCTATGAGAATGCTGCACATGATCTCCGATCATCTCGTGAGGTGACGGAACAGTTACACATTGTGAACGCACCTCTACAGGTTCAGTAATATATGCAGGTGTATCTGTATTAAAGAAACAAAGACAAAAGTGATTAAATCATAAAGTAATACGAGACACGTTCAACTTGAACCTATAATGGAGTTTTATTTTCTTTAGGCAGCATAAACTGTATTAACAAACACATCCGATAAGAACACACGTTTAGCAGCATTATTTTGGGAACACAAGGGAATTTATTTTATTTATTATAATGATTATTATAATTATCTTTACAGTTATAATTGACTTTAGTTCTTAATTTGTATCTGTTAGTAATGTTTTAGCTGTTGTCGTTGGAGATGATAAATGTTTGGATTTGGGGAGGGGGTTATATATAAGATTCTTTAATCACTTCGTTATTTTAATTTCTTTTTTTGTTTCGTTTAAAGTGCAATTTTAATTTAGAGATGTCTTTTAAGTTTTTCGTGTAATGTAAAAGTATTTAATTTTTTAAAGAAAAATCAATAAAGCACAAACACGTGTATTCACTTGCATATTGCAACATGGGTGACGGGTGACATAAACATTTGAAAATAGTCAATTATTGGTTTGTGGTACGACTCTTTCGAAAATATGCATCAACCAAAAAATTTTTAATTGGATCCTAATTGAAAAAAGGTTCCCGACACCTGATCTAGACTTGAACTGAGAGAGTGTGTCTGAGTCCCGAACAGTGTTTGGGAGACTATTCCATAGTTTAGGAGCCAAATATGAAAAGGATCTTCCTCCTTTAGTGGATTTTGATATTCTAGGAACTATTAACAGAATTGTGTGATCGTAATGAAGGTGATGGAATAGGATCCTAGTCCACACCCCCTCCTCCAATACCAAGTTTAAATCTTCCTCCCATAATCTCTTGAGAGAAGTTGAAGCTCCGCCCCCAGACTCTGAATGAGCAGGGAGTAATACACTGATGCCTCATGACCTTGTTCAATACAAAACCAGGGAGGGGCTCTCTCAGGGGGAAGCGACCAATGAGCCAAAGAGAGACCGAACGCATAATAATAAAACCTAATCTTGGGTAGGCCTATCCCACCTTTGTCAATTGTCACTTACTGAAATGTAATCTGGGACGTTTCCCATTCCAAATGAAGGACTTCACTATACTATCAAATTACTTGAAATAAGAGAGGGGGACATCTACAGGGAGAGACTGTAGCAGGTATTTTGGGAGAAAATTCATTTTATTAACATAAACCTTCCCAATCATAGATAAATGTAATGAAGCGCACCTGCCCACATCGCTCAAAACCTTTTTATTAAAGGGTCGAAATTAACTCTGACTAAATCACACAAATTTGCTGGGAATAAAATGTCCAAATATTTAATGCCCTGTTTGTGCCACTGGAAGGCACCCGGCTGAAGAGCTGTTATTGGGCAGTACACTGTCAGAGCCAAAGCTTCAGATTTAGACCAATTATCTCTGTATCCCAAGAACTTAGAAAATAAATTAATAATTCTGTGGAGGCAAGGCATAGATCTAGTGGGGTTGGAGACGAATAATAAAATATTATCTGTGTAAAGCAGAAGTTTATGCACCACACCTCCCTTCATCCTCCATCGCGGCTGCTAATGGTGCCAGCGCAAGACAAAACAATAATGGGGAAAGAGGGCAACCCTATCCAGATAAAATAATCCGAAATTAATATATTCGTTTGTATCGCTGCTACCGGGTGTCTATAAAGTAACTTAATCCATCCAATAAAAGTATTCCTGAACCCTTATATTTCCAAAATCTTAGATAATCCCATTCTACCATATCAAACACCTTTTCAGTATCAAGTGAGATGCAGCGACCGGAGTCTGATCATTCGCCACTGATCACATGATACTGATGAAACTCCTGATGTTATCAGAAGAGCCCCGAATAAACCCCACCTGATCTATATGTGTAAGAGATGCATAACTTAATCAGTTAGCCAAAAGTTTTTACAATATTTTACTGTCTAGCTGGATCAGGGAAATTGGGGCGGTAACTCTTACACTCGCTTGGATCTTTGTCCCGTTTAAGAATCAGACTGATCCGGGCTTGTGTCATGGCTGGCAGAAGTTTTCCATTCTTTAATGAATCTGTTTAAACTTCTAATAAACGTGGAGCCAGTTCTGTAGCATAAGATCTAAAATATTCAGCGGCAAACCCATCTGGCCTGTAGAAAAGGCCTTAATTACCTCACCAAACTCCTCCTATCTCAGAATCAAGAGATTTACTTTGCTCAGTCATCAGTTTCGGAGTTCTGATGGTTCCACAAAGTTTCTAAAATCCTCATCAGTAGATGAAGGCGAGGAACTATAAAGATCAAGATAGAATTAATTAAAAGCATTATTAATATTAATGAGGTAAATATTTCACCACCAGCAGATTTCACTGAGGGAATGATAGAAAAAGACTCTCTCTGTTTTATATATATATTCAGAGGTTTTCCTGCTTTGTCCCCCGAATCAAAGTCTGACTGTCTTTCCCTGAATAGCCAAAACTCCCCCTTCCACGACACAATAGTTTTATATCTGTATTTCAATCGGGTCAATTCTCTGAGGCCATCAGACATTCGGTGCTTCAGCACTTTTAATATTCCCTTCCAACTCCACGAGTTCTTGTGTTTTGGATTTTTTGGTGAATGAGGCGTACTGTATGATCCGCCCCTAAGAACCGCCTTAAGTGCCTCCTAAGCCACGCCCACAGAGGACACTGAGGATCAGTTGGTCTCCATATAAACACTGATTTCAGCCTTTAACATTTGTTGGGAATCTGGATTTTGCAAAAGGGAAACATCACCAGGGTTTGATCTGAGACTAAGATATTTCCAACTGAGCAATCAACAGATGAAATGAGGGATTTAGATATATAATATATATATATATTCTAGAATAAATGTTATGGACTGATGAAGAGAACGTATAGTCTCTACCAGATGGGTTCAGAAGATTTGTGCACATCCTGTGAAGCGTCAGTGTTGCTTTAGGGGGTTTACATACTTTTACTTATGATCAAGGACTGAATCCATCAATAGATTAAAGTCTCCTCCCAATATTATATCATGAGCAACATCCCTTCAAGATATCCCTTCTATAAAGAAGCCCTGATCATCAGCGTTAGGTGCTTAAATATTAGACAAATTCAACCTTTGCCCCTGAATTTCTGCTAAAACTATAACACTGAGTTTGAAGGCCTTAAAATACATCCACAGGTACACGTCCAATTCAGTACTCCTCCTAACAGAAGCTAATTGGCTAATTAGCTAATAGGCTTGACATCATTTTCTGGAGTTTTTCAAGCTGCATAAAGACAGTTAACTTAGTGTATGTAAACTTCTGTTGGAAAATTACTCGTAGCATGCACTAAGTAGATGTCATAAACGACTCGCCGAAACTATAGTTTGCCGTGGAGTGGTTAAAAAACAAGTTTTAATGAAGTGTATGTAAACTTCTGACTTTAACTGTATCATATAATATTGTTTATATGTATATGTCTCTTATTAAAGCGGCTGCTTCTGTATGTAATGCAATGTCAGGATCAGAAAGAGCTTTATTGGCCAAACACGCCAGTGACGTGCGGTGATGTCTTAAAGAGGCTAGGCACTGAGTTATGAAAGCCAGATTACCTGATTTATTGTTTAAGCTAATAATACGTAATAACAGTGAACGTTACGCACAAGTGCGGCATATCAAGAAATGTACAAATCAGGATGTATATCGTGTACACTCTCTCCAGAGATGGGACCAAGTCACACATGTGCAAGTCTCAAGTAAGTCTCAAGTCTTAACCTTCAAGTCTCAAGTAAGTCCCAAGTATTTTTTTCTTGGGCAAGTCAAGTCCAAGTCAAATCACCTTATTATTGTAATTTTACCTGCAGAATCTGATCATAATAAAGTGAAAAGACAAGATATAAGTAACTGTCAGTAAATTACAATACTCATGTTCAGTAAAATACATCATGGAATCAAACTAAATTGTAACTTCATAAAATTATTTATTTTTCACTTCTGCCAACAGTGTTTGAAATGTTTTAAATTTTCAACATTAAGTCCATAAAACAAATAACAGCTTAACATCCAACAGACTGCTCTCTGAACACCTCCCTCTCTCTCTCTCAAACACAGTTACATACATTAAACTTTGTTACATTTCTCCTCTCTCTCTCACACACACACACACACACTCTCTCTCACACTCTCTCTCTCTCTCTCTCACACACTCTCTCTCTCTCACACACACTCTCTCTCCCACACACACTCTCACACACTCTCTCTCTCTCACACACACACTCTCTCTCACACTCTCTCTCTCTCTCTCTCACACACACTCTCACTCTCTCTCCCACACCCTCTCTCACACACTCTCTCTCTCACACACCCACTCACACACACTCTCTCTCCCACACCCACACTCACTCACTCTCTCTCTCACACACACACACACACACACACACACACACACACACTCACTCTCTCACACACTCTCTCTCTCTCTCACACACCCACTCACACACACTCTCTCTCCCACACCCACACTCACTCACTCTCGCTCACACACACACACACACACACACACACACACACACTCACTCTCTCACACACTCTCTCTCCCACACTCCCACACCCACACTCACTCACTCACTCACTCACACACACACACACTCACTCACTCTCGCGCTCTCACACTCCCACACACACACACACACACACACACACACACACACACACACTCAGAGTATATCCATAAGCCTATTTTTGCAATGTCTGTGAGTGGGAAACGTTGAGGTACCAGCACGCGTGAACGTCATGGCAACGTACAAAACAAAGTACCTCACGCGGGAAACACTTAAATGCGCGTAACTAACGTAAATCAAGCAGGCTAGTATGCAGCATAAGCCACGAAGTGTTGGCGAAATAAAAAATTAATGGACAGATTTTTTTTTTCCAGAAAACTTCTTGCACAAAATAAATTCAAGCACTTTCAAGGACCTGTATATGTATGTTTATTTTCAAGAACTTTCCAGGGCCTTGAATTTTATTTTTCAGATTCACAAACTTTCAAGGATTTCAAGGACCCGTGGGAACCCTGCTATTATTACATTAGCTAACTACCAACTAACCAGATCAAATTAACAAATTGACAAGCACTTACTGGGCAGAATGGCTCTTCAAATGGCGGATCGAAATTGGAGGTTGTCGTCTGGCTGTCCATGATCTTAACTTTGCATGTCTTGCAAAGCGCTGTTCGATCTTTTACCATCTTGATAATCATTTTTGAAGCCGAAGCGATGACCCTCGGTAACGTTACCCCTCCGGCTGACATGTTGATGGGTTATCTGATCTAAGTGGGCGTGGTGTGCGTAAGGTACGAGAGGGCATGGCTGATGATAGCCTATAGTGTCGTGATCCAGTCATGACAAAACTATTCTCAGCCTGCGCTCCAGCTGGATCAACTTTATTTTTTTAAATAATTTATATATTTTATATTCAAACTGAAAACATGATGTGATTAACACTCAAGTCATTCAAGTCTTCGTCTCTCAAGTCAAGTCAAGTCCCGAGTCTTTAACTTCCAAGTCTGAGTCAAGTCACAAGTCATAAAAATAGCGACTCGAGTCCAAGTCACCAAGTCACAAGTCCCCATGTCTGACTCTCTCTCTCTCTCTCTCTATCACACACACACACACACACACACACACACACACACACACACGCGTAAACAGTGAACGTTATGCACAAGCGCAGCATATCAAGAAATGTACAAATCAGGATGTCTATCGTGTACTCTCTCTCTCGCACACACACACACACACACACACACAAGCGCGTAAACTGTGAACGTTATGCATTTATCAGATCCTTCAAAACCTCTCGGTTTTCCTTTACCTTTTCATTGTGGTAGGTTATATACAGCTTCCTTTGCTCGTCAAGTGCAAGGTCGATCCGAGATTTTCCAAAGATTTTCAGTGTAATTTGACACTGGATGTGAGCTGACGACTTTTCATGCTTGGTTAACGCCATGGAAACCTAAGCCCGCGGACGGGCCCTTAAATGTACAAAATAAAAGTATGCGATAAACAAAACAGCTGTGTGTTACATTGGTACACATGCCACATATCTTTGGAAAGCTACATTTCTTGATTTTCTATTGATATAAACCATTTTAAGATACAATCACAACAGCAGGTACAATCTATATCTTTGTCAGACCACCAACATATAAACAACCAATAACAAAATTTAGGCAACTCACCTATGAAGCATCATAGTATTCCACTGAGCCATAACTTCCCGACAAAAACGGTGTTGTTTCATTGTCAAATGTCCAAATGATCAAATCAAGTAAAATGTTTAGTCCAAATCACATTATTACATCAATAAATATCCACAGACTCTTGTTGCATCATTTCAAAGCACCTGGCAGCTGTGCCTAATCTTTCACATATTATCGGTAATAACTTCAGTTCAGATGTAAACATTTCCTATATCCGGTATCAAAATGGAAGCACGCACTCTGGCCTTTCGATTGACACCTCATTTGACCCAATAGGAGCTTCCATGTCCTGTCCACAGCCTTCAATACCCAACCACCATCTGTGTCGAGTGTAAGGGCATACCCACTTTCCTTTGTTTACTGATCAAACCAATTACATTGAAGAGTGGAAATGACTGACGCATCGTATAGCCAATGAAATTCTGAAAACAGTGATATGCGGCTTTAGTGGAACGATTAGAGGACGGCTCTGTTGTGTGTGTGCGCAAAGTTTCCTCGAGTTTACCCCCTGCTGTGCGCCTCCGTGCGTAAATGCATGCAGAGCTGCTTTGGAACTGTTTACACATTTGGCGATTTAAATATGGTGAAACGGACGCGAAAAACAGGATTTTCACCCCAGGATGCGATATAAGAAGGCATTCATTGTCAAAATTCTGAGTTTGGAGATGAAATTTCTGAAAACAATACAGATGATTCAGAGGCAGATGGAGAGATGAGACACGGCTCTGGACAAGTAAGTGTTTTCTTGTGTTTATAACA
Source organism: Xyrauchen texanus (assembly GCF_025860055.1). Classification (NCBI taxonomy): domain Eukaryota; kingdom Metazoa; phylum Chordata; class Actinopteri; order Cypriniformes; family Catostomidae; genus Xyrauchen; species Xyrauchen texanus. Next base: position 562,829 of record NC_068281.1, read on the forward strand.
TATATTACTGTATATTCCGCATAAATAAGCTTTAGTTTGAATAATGAATACACATTTTGTAATTACCCTTTGTCGTGTGTTTCCTCAGTGAGTGTTTGAACCGTTTGTGCGTGTTTTTAGTTCATTGTTTGTTTCAGATCTATTGACATGCTATATAGATGTTTTGTATATTTACTGTAAATATATATATATATATATATATATATATATATATATATATATATATATAGTAAATAAATCAATAAATATAAGTTGAAAATAAGAATATATGTTGTGTTTGAGAGTCTATTTGTTACAATGCTGGAGGGGGAGGTGTAGGGCCATCTATTTGTTCCATAGTACATTGGCAAAGTATACAGTATTTACAGTAAATATACATACAATAATACATATTTACACACTCGAAAAGAAAATATATACATATATATATATATATATATATATATATAGAATATGGAAAAGTTGTGTCTAGCTTTCTAAATTACATTTATTTATTCTCCCCCACTCAGCAAGCGGCCACATAAAGTGGAGCAGCAGGACAGCACCTCATCAAGAGAGGAGGGCTTTCAGAGAGACACTTGCTGAGGAGCATGGCAGAGTTGGGGTCTCAATCCACAGCCAGACCCGTATCTCCTGCTCCACGAAGAGCACATCACAGGCCGTTGCACATCACCAAATCTTGCACCGCTGGTCGTCTGAAGTGCAGGCAGTGTCATGCAAAGACACCAGTGAAGTACTCTTCCTGTGATGTGCCTTTGTGCTTTGTACACAAATGTGACTGCTACAATGACTGGCATGTTGCTAGAAACATGTACAATTTTATAATGGTTTGTAAATACTTTATGTAAAAATTAATGTAAATAGTTTGTTGTGTATTTTTTATATAAACAAATTGTCCACCATAGCACTAGTTTTGACTCTTTTATATGCACAACATTTAGTTTCAAGAAGGGAAAAGGCACTCTAATGTGTTTATGCATCAGTTACTCTGTGTCAGCAAAACTAATAGTGGATCTGGATATGGAATATGATAGCTCTAAGTGTCATCTTTCATTAGAGCCCAAAATTATGACTGTACGTTGAAGCGTTCAAAAGTTGCAGCCTTTTTGTCCTAGGTTTCCAAAGTGTCCTTTTGGAGTATCCAAAAGGCACTTTTGTAAAACGCCTGGGTGTACCCTTAGAAAAACATGTGTAAAATATTCATTTTTTATGATATTGTTATAACATTTGAACTTGGACTAGGTAAGGCTTCATGCTGTGATCCCATTGTGTTCTCAAGCTAATAGCTACAAGTTATAGTCATCTGCAGGCATCTGTATGCAAAACAAATTTCAGGCGGAAAAAAAAAACTTCTATTTCATTGTGTTCAAACTTCTATTACTCAGAATCAGTAGCACTTACAGTAATTCTGACTGCTGGAGAAAAAACGTCAGAGTGTCCCCTTTCAAATGTGACCAAAACCATGCATGTACTCCAAACGGTTCAAGAACAGCTTTAAATTTACTTTGGGTATGCCTTGATTAGGCGTTTTAGGCTAATTTTACAGGATTGGGAAGAAGCTGCTGGCAGGTTGTTCAAATCACAATATCCCGCTGAAGTCCAAACAGTCTGACTGGTTGAAAAAAGCAGGCAGGGATAGCAGTACAGCCGCTGATTGTTAGCACAGCCACATAGCCAATCTTTTCTTACATACCAATCAGTTTGAAATGATCGGATAATTTTTGGGCCCTTTTGCTGTGCTAGTCCATCTAAGGCTGGCGTAGACCTCCCTCTTGCAATTAACTCATATTTGGTTATAACATTTCTTAATTCCGTGATTACGGCCGGTGTTCTGTCATTTTGATTTTGAATTTGGCGGGGATTAGGCATGTACGCTAGCTGTGGTGTAATGACGTTAGCTACGCAAATGTCCAGGAATATCTCGATTTTAATTGGTCCATGTCTGATACGTAACGGAGATGATTACGGGCATAACATATTTACGTCAAAAGGCACAGCAGATTTGTGCTTTTTGCCGTACATGTTAAAGAATACAGGATCGAAGTGCGCATGCGCAACATGGGTTTTCCGCTTGTCGTCTGCAATGAATGGACCGTAAAAGCACTGCTTATTCTACCATTTGTTTTTAGTTGATTATGCGTAACTGCTACATTTGTCATCATAACGTCTAAACAATTGGAATAACACACATATTGCATATAAATCACAAGAATAAAAAGTAAAAATACAAATACAAGTTTATTATTTAATAAACATTTTATTTTTGAATTTTGGCAGGGTAGGCAGTGCCTAGTTTGCCTACCCAGACCGCACGTCAGTGAAACACGCTCTCACACACACAGCAAGAACAGCAGGTCAGTGCACAAAGGTACAGACAGTATAAATAAATATAAATGTACATATTGCACATAAATTATATTGCACAATGACTAGAATATGTCTCTGTAAGAGACTATGTGTAGGCGAACAAATCAAAGCCTCAATCTCCATTCACTTTCATTGTATCAGGAAAAAAATGCATCGGATGGTGCCTTAATCCAGCCATGAAACAAATATATATATTAAACAACTGTAATATTTGCTGCAATTACCGGTTTAGGCTATATCTCACAATTTATTTAAGTCATTATGAAGTCATAATTTCCTTTATTAGTTTTTCTTCTGCTGCGGGATATATATATATTTGCGCATACCAAAGAAAGTGAATAATGACTGAGACTAACATTCTGCTAAACATCTCGTTTTGTGTTCAACAGAAGAAAGTCGTACAGGTTTGTAATTACACTAGGGTTCCTAAATGATGACCCCCAAATTTGGGTGAAATATACCATTAACTTTTCATCTGTATTTTTACATTTGTAATTAAATTAAATTCGAAATACTCTGAAAACAAACCAAACTTTGATTTGTTTCGTACAAAATTACCGAATATAATTGTGTAAAAATGGGACAGCAGCGATAACTGTTAACTGGTTTTTAAATTTGTAAAGTCGCCGATTGTATAATTTATTTATTTTTTTTGTCAGTAATATTTGTTTATTTTGATACCTCATGACTATTGTTTTGATTTATAGTCATTTTGTTTTGTGACAAATCTCATCTCGGCTTTCAAGCTCCTCCTCTCGCGAGATGTCGTCGCGGGCCGCTCTGGTTCAGTGCAATGTATTGGAGAATCCCGTCCTCTCGCGAGATGTCGCTCCGCTCCGTCGTTGTTGTTATTGTTGTTGTAGTGATGGCGGCGGCAGGAGCAGAGGCCCCGGACTCCTGGTATCTGGCGCTGCTCGGGTTTGCCGAACATTTCCGAACCTCCAGCCCTCCCAAGATCCGCCTTTGCGTGCACTGTCTGCAGGCCGTATTCCAGTTCAAGCCGCCGCAAAGAGTGGAGGCCCGGACGCACCTGCAGCTGGGCTCGGTGCTATACCACCACACGAAGAACAGCGAGTTGGCCGGCAAACACCTTGAGAAAGCGGTGAGAGGGCGCAGGAAAGTCCGAGGCTTAATCCGAGCGAGCAGGCCGCAGAGCCGGGCACATATAAAACGCATTATTATTCATAATATTAATATTTAACAGCATACACATGATCTAGTGTGTTCACTTGACTTGTGAGCGCTGTAGGATATGAATGGCTTATTATGTTAGTTTGAATCATAAGTTGTGTGGGTTTTAAAGTTATATGTGCTTGTTTAATGGCTCTCTTTGTTTCTCTTACAGTGGCTGATCTCACAGCAAATATCCTTTACCACATTTATAAAGCAAACACAATTGTATTACTGAACTTGTGTTCTTCTGCTGTATGTCTGTGTGTATACATGAGCTTGAGGACATTATAACTGTACACACTGTGTTACTGGAGGTTTCCTTAACCCAAATCTGCAGGTCGCACAGTTTGAGGATGTTAAATTTGAGGCTGCCAGTCTCCTCTCGGAGCTTTACTGTGAACAGGTGAGTGTGTGTTTGTGTGATAGTGTTCGTGTGTGTTGCGTGTAAGAGAGCGAGTGTATTGTGAGTGTGTGTGTGTGTATTTGTGAGTGAGAGTTTGTGTGTGTCTGTGAGTATATGAGTGAGCGAGTGTTTGTGTGTGAGAGAGTGAGTATGTGTGTGTGTGAGTGTGTGTATTGTGAGTGTTTGTGTGTGTATTGTGAGTGTTTGGGTGTGTGTGTGTGTGTGTGTGTGTGTGTGAGAGAGAGAGAGACTGACTGAGTGAGTGAGTGTGTTGTTTGTGTGTGTGTTGTGTGTGAGTGTGTTGTTTGTTTGTGAGAGAGTGAATGTGTTGTTTGTGTGTGTGTGTGTGAGAGTGTGTGTGTGTATTGTGAGTGTTTGTGTGAGTGTGTGTGTGTATTGTGAGTGTTTGTGTGTGAGTGTGTGTGTGTATTGTGAGTGTTTGTGTGAGTGTGTGTGTGTATTGTGAGTGTGAGTGTTTGGGTGTGTGAGTGTGTGTGTGTGTGTGTGTGTGTGTGTGTGTGAGTGTATTGTGAGTGTGTGTGTGTGTGTGAGAGAGAGAGAGACTGACTGAGTGAGTGAGTGTGTTGTTTGTGTGTGTGTGTTGTGTGTGAGTGTGTTGTTTGTTTGTGAGAGAGTGAATGTGTTGTTTGTGTGTGTGTGTGTATGTGTTGTTACGTCACTCCTTTCTGAGCTCTACTGTCAACGTGTGAGTTTGTGTAAATGGAAAATGTCATATGAAATATTGACTGTAGTGTAATATGTCCAATATAGTTTCACTCTTCTGTGTTCCAGAACTTGGTTGATTCAGCGAAGCCGCTGTTACGGAAAGCCATCCAGATCTCCCAGCAAACTCCATACTGGCACTGCCGACTGCTGTTTCAACTCGCTGTACGTCACTGCGTTATTCAATCAACATGAAGCAAGCAGAATTAAATGATAACCAAGTCCAGGTTCTCTGTGATTGATGAAGCAGGAAATGATTGATCTTTTTTCTACAGCAACTTCACACGCTAGAGAAGGATCTGGTGTCGGCGTGCGATCTGTTGGGTGTCGGAGCAGAATATGCCCGAGTGGTTGGATCTGAATATACCAGGTGTTTATGACCAGTCTTTCCTTATTTTGGGAGTACTCTGAATCAATTCCGAGCTGTGATGTCATATTAAACATCTCTCTGATGTTTTTCCACAGAGCTCTCTTCCTGTTGAGTAAAGGCATGGTGAGTAATGTCACATTGTATCCGTTAGTAATGTCTTGGTTGCAATCAAACAGGTGTAATTCTAGTGCAAAGGTCATATGAGTTCAATACAGACTACATTCAAGCTTTTTGTCTGTCACTCTAAACTTTAAAGCAGCGATGTAGTCGTGTTGGCTAAATCAAGCGCCAGTAATCTTACGTTCTTTCTAGTTGCTGTTGATGGAGCGTAAGCTGCAGGAAGTTCATCCGCTCCTGACACTGTGCGGACAGATCGTTGAAACCTGGCAGGGAAACCCCATCCAGAAAGAGTCGCTGCGTGTGTTCTTCCTCGTGCTGCAGGTCACGCACTACCTGGACGCTGGACAGGTGAGTGTGTTTGTCTTCAACAGCGTACACGAGGGATGATAACGATGAATCTTTGTTAATAATTTGTTGGGGGGTTTGGGTGTCTCAGAGAGTATTGATGCTGACTATCACACCTGGAGTCGTGAGTTTGAATCCAGGGTGTGCTGAGTGACTCCAGTCAGGTCTCCTTAGCAACCAAATTGGCGCGGTTGCTAGGGAGGGTAGAGTCACATGGGGTAACCTCCTCGTGGTCGCTATAATGTGGTCTTGCTCTCGGTGGGGCGTGTGCTGAGTGACTCCAGTCAGGTCTCCTTAGCAACCAAATTGGCCTGGTTGCTAGGGAGGGTAGAGTCACATGGGGTAACCTCCTCGTGGTCACTATAATGTGGTTCTTGCTCTCGGTGGGGCGTGTGCTGAGTGACTCCAGTCAGGTCTCCTTAGCAACCAAATTGGCCTGGTTGCTAGGGAGGGTAGAGTCACATGGGGTAACCTCCTCATGGTCACTATAATGTGGTTCTCGCTCTCATTGGGGCGTGCTGAGTGACTCCAGTCAGGTCTCCTTAGCAACCAAATTGGCGCGGTTGCTAGGGAGAGTAGAGTCACATGGGGTAACCTCCTCATGGTCACTATAATGTAGTTCTTGCTCTCGGTGGGGTGTGTGCTGAGTGACTCCAGTCAGGTCTCCTTAGCAACCAAATTGGGCTGGTTGCTAGGGAGGGTAGAGTCACATGGGGTAATCTCCTCGTGGTCACTATAATGTGGTTCTCGCTCTCGGTGGGGCGTGTGGTGAGTTGTGCATTGATGCTGCGGAGAATAGCGTGAAGCCCCCACACACGCCACGTCTCCAAGGTAACGCGCTGAACAAGTCATGTGATAAGATGCACGGATTGACGGTCTTAGAGACCGGATTGATGTGTGTAACCACACCACCATGAGGACCTACTAAGTACCACCGTGTTGGAAGACTCTTGTGGTGGTTTTATGAAATCCAATTTAACAAGATTACAAACATTACCTCAAAAAATATTTTGTTTTATTTTTTCAGTTTTTTACTGACTCAAAGACTTGCATGGTGGGCGTGTTGGAGGAGGGCTCGTGCGGTGGGCGTGTTGGAGGAGGGCTCACGCGGTGGCCGTGTTGGAGGAGGGCTCACACGGTGGCCGTGTTGGAGGATGGCTCGCGCGGTGGCCGTGTTGGAGGAGGACTTGCGTGGTGGGCGTGTTGGAGGACTTGCGTGTTGGAGGAGGGCTCGCATGGTGGGCGTGTTGGAGGAGGACCCGCGTGTTGGAGGAGGACTTGCGTGGTGGGCGTGTTGGAGGACTCACGTGTTGGAGGAGGGCTCGCGTGGTGTGCGTGTTGGAGGAGAACCCGCGTGTTGGAGGAGAACTCGCGTGGTGGGCGTGTTGGAGGAGGACTCGCGTGGTGGGCGTGTTGGAGGAGGACTCGCGTGGTGGGCGTGTTGGAGGAGGACTCGCGTGGGCGTGTTGGAGGAGAACTCGTGGTGGAGGAGGGCTCGCGTGGTGGAGGAGAACTCGCGTGGTGGGCGTGGTGGAGGAGGACTCGCGTGGTGGAGGAGGGCTCGCGTGGTGGAGGAGGGCTCGTGTGGTGGGCGTGGTGGAGGAGGACTTGCGTGGTGGGCGTGTTTGAGGAGGATTCGCGTGGTGGAGGAGGACTCGCGTGTTGTAGGAGGTCTCGTGTGGTGGGCAAGTTCAATGAAGCTCTGTGGCAGGAGGACGCTGAGAGGATGACTGCACTGGCTCAGTCTTCTTGCAGTCGAAGACGGAGCAACTTTCTGCTCTTAAGTTTATTCCGTGCACTGTCAAGTGCTACATCAGATTTGTCGTGTTGCCGGTCTTGGCAGCAAATATTGCATCGTGCGCTGCTACAGCCTCACGTGTGAGCCACATCTCTGGGCGTAAACTCGTGTTTTATTCTTGATGCCTAAACACAGCCAATCACCGGCACGTTTAGATTTGGGCACATCTAGCATGCTACATGCTTATCACTGACGTTGACGAGATTAACCCCTTAGGTATGGAAATTTGGTACCGAACGACAAGACATGTTTTGATACTCGATTGTTTAGTGGCAGTTCGGACGGTGCCTAAAATGTATCGAACACGATACCCAGCCCTAGTAAACACTTTATTTGAGATCTGTCGTGGTTCTGGATGCCCGGTATGACTGTGTGTGTGTGTGTGTGTGTGCAGGTGAAGAGTGTGAAGCCGTGTTTGAAGCAGCTCCAGCAGTGTATTCAGACCATCTCAACGCTCCATGATGACGAGATTCTGCCCAGTAACTCTGCTGATCTCTTCCACTGGCTGCCAAAAGAGCACATGTGTGTGCTGGTCTACCTGGTGAGTCTCACACACACACACACACACACACACACACTCATGTCATCTCACTCGTGACAAGTTCAAATCAATCCAACTTTTAAAAACATGTGTCGAGACTAGGGATGTAAATGATTAAAGGAGACCTGTTCTACCTCTTTTTACTAGATGTAATATAAGTCTCAGGTGTCCCCAGCTTCATTTTCTCTGAAAAATATGTTTTCTCAGTTTATATTGTGTGGTCAAATGAGATTCAGCTGTGTCTGTGTTCTGTTATCAGAGAGATGAATGGATGAGTAATTGGTCTGTGATGTTTCAGGTGACAGTGATGCACTCGATGCAGGCCGGATATCTGGAGAAAGCTCAGAAATACACAGATAAAGCTCTCATGCAGCTGGAGAAACTAAAGAGTGAGACACATGATCATACACATGAACACACTCATGACTCTGCGCTGATGTTTGTCATCATTCTGTCTGTTATTTCAGCGCTGCAGGTCTTGAATGTCAAAGATGAAGTGATCATTGCGATTGATATATTTGTGTGTTTTCATCAGTGTTGGACTGCAGCCCGATTCTGTCTTCATTTCAAGTGATTCTACTGGAGCACATCATCATGTGTCGTCTGGTGACCGGACACAAAGCCACCGCGCTACAGGAGGTGTGTGTGTGCGAGAGTGTGTGTGTGTGTGTGTGTGTGTGTGTGTGTCAGATCTGCAGTGCTGGGGTTGTTAACAGGTGTGTGTGTGTGTGTGTGTGTGTGTGTGTGTCACATCTGCATTGCTGAGGTTAACGTGTGTGTGTGTGTGTGTGTGTGTCAGATCTGCAGTGCTGGGGTTGTTAACAGGTGTGTGTGTGTGTGTGTGTGTGTGTGTGTGTGTGTCAGATCTGCAGTGCTGAGGTTAACGTGTGTGTGTGTGTGTGTGTCACATCTGCATTGCTGAGGTTAACGTGTGTGTGTGTGTGTGTGTGTGTGTGTGTGTGTGTGTGTGTGTGTGTGTGTGTGTGTCAGATCTGCAGTGCTGAGGTTGTTAACAGGTGTGTGTGTGTTGACAGATCTCTCAGGTGTGTCAGTTGTGTCAGCAGTCTCCGCGGCTCTTCTCCAATCACGCTGCTCAGCTCCACACGCTGCTCGTGAGTTCACATCCGCTCAATCATCTCTCGCTCTCAATGTGATGTACGACACTGTAGCCCTTATTTTGTGTGGTTTTCAGATGCTTGTATGTGATGATTGTGGATCTGTGTGTTTTCAGGGTTTGTACTGTATCTCTGTGAACTGTATGGACAACGCTGAAGCTCAGTTCACTACAGCATTGAGGGTGTGTGCTTGACACTTTCTGAAGTTCTCACAGCTCCATTGAAACATCACCATATTAAGAGGCTGTATGATGATGTCACACATTTAATTCTGTGTCTTCAGCTCACCACACATCAGGAGTTGTGGGCGTTTATCGTGACTAATCTGGCGAGTGTTTACATCAGAGAGGGCAACAGACATCAAGAGGTCAGTCAGCACACCTTTAGTGATGTAACGGTGGAAACGCATCAGTAATAATCAGTTATTAATAAGAGTACATTCTCTGTTTCCTGCAGCTGTACAGTCTGTTAGAGCGGATAAATCCAGACCACAACTTCCCCGTCAGGTAACACATCGTATCATACAGATCGTTGTTCTAACAGGACATGAATAAATCATCTGAACACAAACACCTCTGATTCTCCAGTTCTCACTGTCTGCGGGCGGCGGCGTTCTACATCCGCGGACTTCTGTCCTTCTTCCAGGGCCGGTACAACGAAGCCAAGTGAGTTACTCCTCCTAAACACTGCGTGTGTGCCTGTGTGCGTGCGTGTATTTCTGTGTGCGTGTGTCTGTGTGTGTGCGCGTGTGACTGTGTGTGTGTCTGCGTGCGTATATGCGTCTGTGAGTTTGTGTTGTGTGTGAGGTTGTGTGTCTGTGTGTGTGTGCGTGCGTGCATGTGTGTGTCTGTGCATGCGTGCGTGTCTGTGTGTGAGGTTGTGTGCGTCTGTGTGTGTGTGCCTGTGTGTGTGTGCGTCTGTGTGTGTGTCTGTGCGTGTGTCTGTGCGTGTGCGTCTGTGCGTGTGTCTGTGTGTGTTTGTGTGTCTGTGTCTGTGCGTGTGTGTCTGCATGCGTGTCTGTGTGTGTGTGTGTGTGTCTGCGTGTGTGTCTGTATGCGTGTGCGTGTATAAGTGTGTGAGTTTGTGTGTCTGCGTGTGTGTGTGCGTGTGTGTGCGCATGCGTATGAGGTTGTGTTGTGTGGGTGCGTGTGTGTGTGTGTGTTTGTATGCATGTGTGTGTGCGTGTGTTTGTATGCATTTGTGTGTGCGTGTGTGAGTTTGTGTTGTGCGTGTGTGTTTGTGTTGTGCGTGTGTCTGTGTGTGTGTGAGTTTGTATACATGTGTGTGTGCGTGTGTTTGTATGCATGTGTGAGTGCGTGTGTGAGTTTGTGTTGTGTCTGTGTGTGTGAGTTTGTATACATGTGTGTGTGCGTGTGTTTGTATGCATGTGTGTGTGCGTGTGTGAGTTTGTGTTGTGCGTGTGTGTTTGTGTTGTGCGTGTGTGTTTGTGTTGTGTGTGTGTCTGTGTGTGTGAGTTTGTATACATGTGTGTGTGCATGTATATGTGTTTGAGTTTGAGTATCTGCGTGTGTTTGTTTGCATGTGTGTGTGTGTGTGTGTGTTTGCATGTGTGTGTGAGTGTGTACGTGAATGTGTTTGTGTGTGTGTCTGCATGTGTGTGTGAGTATGTACGTGAATGTGTGTGTGTGTGTGTGTGTGTGTGTTGGTCTTGATCAGTAATGTAAGGATGCTGATGGTACTCAACAAAAGCTGTGTGTGTGTGTGTGTGTGTGTGTGTGTGTGTGTGTGTGTGTGTGTGTGTTTACAGGCGTTTCCTCCGGGAGACACTGAAGATGTCTAACGCTGAGGATCTGAATCGTTTGACGGCGTGCTCTCTGGTGCTGCTGGGACACATATTCTATGTGCTGGGAAACCACAGAGTAAATGACACACACTGTCTCTACATACATGTGTTCTATATGTGCCAGCTCTTTACAGCCTCATAGTCAATTAATCACTCGCATATGCCACCAAATCACGCTATGAAACGTATGTATTTTATCAGCCAGCGGCGAGTAAATATTCAAAGCTCGAGTTGTTTTACAGCGTGTTGTGTCTCGTGAGTGTCCTCTGAAGGAAATTGACCTTATTAGGCCGCGGTGTGTCCTGCTGTTGTGATCGCGGTCACCGTCGCTTTAGTTCAGCTGTGACACAGCATTAACTTTGCATTTATCAACTCTGACTCTAGTTAAACTTCCCCCGGACTCTTTTCACAATATTCTCTGTTTTAAGCCTCTAGAGGCCGCTAACACGCCTGTTGGACGTCTGTTAGAAGGGAAACGTGTTGTAAAACGTATAGATTTGAATTGAAGAATGCGTACAAGTTTTGGGTTTCCTTCCAGAAGCTTCTTGCAATAAGTTGCTGGAATTTTATCCCATTCCTCCAGACAGAACTGCTGAAACTGAGTCAGGATTGTCGGCATCGGATTGAGGTCAGGACTTTGTGATGCCGCTCCAATATCGTGACTTTGTTGTCCTGTCTGATGTCTTGAGATGTTGCTTCAATATATCCACATAATGTTCCTTCCTCATGATGTCATCATGTATTTAGTGAAGAGCACCCATCCCTCCTGCAGCAAACACCCCCACAACATGATGCTGCACCCCCATGCTTCACTGTTGGGATGCTGTTCTTCACCCTTTTCCCTCCAAACATAACGATGGTCATTATGGACAAACAGTTCAATAGTGTTTCATCAGACCAGAGGACATTTCTCCTAAAGTCAGATCTTTGTCCCCATGTGCACTTGTAAACTGTAGTCTGGCTTGTTTATGGTGGTTTTGGAGCAGCGGCTTCTTCCTTGCTGAGCCTTTCAGGTGATGTCCATATAGGACTGGTTTTGCTGTGGATCTAGATACTCGTCCACCTGTTTCCTCCAGCATCTTCACAAGGTCCTTTGCTGTTGTTCTGGGATTGATTTGCACTTTTCACACAAACTACGTTCATCTCTAGGAGACAGAATGCGTCTCCTTCCTGAGCGGTGTGATGACTGTGTGGTCACATGGTGTTTATACTTGTGTACTATTGTATGTACAGATGAACGTGGCACCTTCAGGTGTTTGGAAATTGCTCCCAAGGATGATCCAGACTTGTGGAGGTCCACAATGTTTTTTCTGAGGTCTTGTCTGATTTATTTACATTTTCTCATGATGTCAAGCAAAGAGGCACTGAGTTTGAAGGCCTTAATATACATCCACAGGTACACCTCCAATCAGAAGCTAATTGGCAAATTAGCTAATCGGCTTGACATCATTTTCTGGAGTTTTCCAAGCTGCTTAAAGACACAGTTAACTTAGTGTATACAGTATATTATATATAATGCCCCCCTTCTCGGTTTGTTTAATATCTTTTTCAGTTTCACTACGCTTACATGTCTTCTTCCTCATCTAAACTGCATATATGATTGTTGTTTATTATGTCTGTGTTTGTCCCAGCATTACAGTCAAGTGTCTGCGGTATATTTCAGCACTGATTGTTCGATTCTGTGATGCAGCTTTATAAAGACACAGTTTATAAAGGATGAAGCCGTTAAAATGATATCGAATCCACAAAACTGTCACTGTTGCCCGTGTCACGTGTCATAACGTTTATGTGTCTGTAGTATGTTGTACATGACCTGTGTGTGTGTGTGTGTGTGTGTGTTAGGAGAGCAACAACATGGTGGTGCCAGCGATGCAGTTGGCCAGTAAGATTCCTGATATGTCCGTGCAGCTCTGGTCTTCAGCTCTATTGAAGGGTGCGTTGACACCCTTACGTATGTGTGTGAGGTTGTGTGGGTGCGTGTGTGTGCGTGTATATGTGTGTGAGGTTGTGTGGGTGCGTGTGTGTGCGTGTATATGTGTGTGAGGTTGTGTGGGTGCGTGTGTGTGCGTGTATATGTGTGTGAGGTTGTGTGTGAGGTTGTGTGGGTGCGTGTGTGTCGGTATGCGTGTGTGCGTGTATATGTGTGTGAGGTTGTGTGGCTGCGTGTGTGTGCGTGTATATGTGTGTGAGGTTGTGTGGGTGCGTTTGTGTGCGTGTATATGTGTGTGAGGTTGTGTTGTGTGGGTGCGTGTGTGTGCGTGTATATGTGTGTGAGGTTGTGTGGGTGCGTGTGTGTGCGTGTATATGTGTGTGAGGTTGTGTGGGTGCGTGTGTGTGTGTGTATATGTGTGTGAGGTTGTGTTGTGTGTGAGGTTGTGTGTGAGGTGTGTGTGGTGTGCGTGTGTATGCATATGTGTGTGAGGTTGTGTGAGTGCGTGTGTGTGCGTATATGTGTGTGAGGTTGTGTGGTGCGTGTGTGTGCGTGTATATGTGTGTGAGGTTGTGTGGAGTGCGTGTGTGTGCGTGTATATGTGTGTGAGGTTGTGTGGAGTGCGTAGTGTGTGATGCGTGTATATGTGTGTGAGGTTGTGTGGAGTGCGTGTGTGTGCGTGTATATGTGTGTGAGGTTGTGTGGAGTGCGTGTGTGTGCGTGTATATGTGTGTGAGGTTGTGTGGAGTGCGTGTGTGCGTGTATATGTGTGTGAGGTTGTGTGTGAGTGTATGTGTGTGAGATGCGTGTGTGTGCGTGTATATGTGTGTGAGGTTGTGTGGAGTGCGTGTGTGTGCGTGTATATGTGTGTGAGGTTGTGTGGGTGCGTGTGTAGTGTGTATGTGTGTGAGGTTGTGTGTGAGTGCGTGTGTGTGCGTATATGTGTGTGAGGTGTGTGTGTGAGTGTAGTGTGTATGCGTGTATATGTGTGTGAGGTTGTGTGGAGTGCGTGTGTGTGCGTGTATATGTGTGTGAGGTTGTGTGGAGTGCGTGTGTGTGCGTGTATATGTGTGTGAGGTTGTGTGGAGTGCGTGTGTGTGCGTGTATATGTGTGTGAGGTTGTGTGGGTGCGTGTGTGTGCGTGTATATGTGTGTGAGGTTGTGTGGGTGCGTGTGTGTGCGTGTATATGTGTGTGAGGTTGTGTGGGTGCGTGTGTGTGCGTGTATATGTGTGTGAGGTTGTGTGGGTGCGTGTGTGTGCGTGTATATGTGTGTGAGGTTGTGTGGGTGCGTGTGTGTGCGTGTATATGTGTGTGAGGTTGTGTTGTGTGTGAGGTTGTGTGGGTGCGTGTGTGTCGGTATGCGTGTGTGCGTGTATATGTGTGTGAGGTTGTGTGGTTGCGTGTGTGTGCGTGTATATGTGTGTGAGGTTGTGTTGTGTGTGAGGTTGTGTGGGTGCGTGTGTCGGTATGCGTGTGTGCGTGTATATGTGTGTGAGGTTGTGTGGGTGCGTGTGTGTCTGTGTGCGTGCATGCATGTGTGTGTGTATGTCTGTATGCATGTGTGCATGCGTGTATATGTGTGTGAGGTTGTGTTGTGTGGGTGCGTGTGTGTGTGCGTGTCTGTGTGTTTGTCTGTGCATGTGTGAGTGTGTGTGTGTCTGCATGTGTGTGGGTGTGTGTTTGTGCATGTGTGTGTTTGTGTTTGTCTGTACACCTGTGTGCGTGCGTGTGCGTGTATATGTGTGTGAGGTTGTGTGGGTGCGTGTGTGTGTGTCTGTGTGCGTGTCTGTGTGTTTGTCTGTGCATGTGTGAGTGTGTGTTTGTCTGTACGCATGTGTGTGCGCGTGTGAATGTGTTTGTTGGTGTCTGTGTGAGTATGTGTGTGTGCATGTGCAGTTCTGGTCTTCTGCTCTATTGAAGGGTGCGTTCACACGTCACCGTAATCACATGAGAGTTTACAACAGCACACTCAGAACACTGTTTTAATATATTAAGGCGGTCGGTTTGTGCTGGTGTGTTTAACGACTGTCACGTGTTCATCTGCAGATCTTAACAAAGCCTGCGGGAATTCAATGGACGCTCATGAAGCTGCGCAGATGCACCAGAACTTCTCCCAGCAGCTCCTGCAGGATCACATCGCCGCCTGCAGTCTGCCCGAACACAACCTCATTACTGTACGACACCCGTCTGCTGCATTACATCATCAGTTACACAGGGCACAACGTTCACCCCTGACCATCACTTTGGGTTTAAACTGATACTTTTGTTTCCATGGCAACAGGATGAAGCAGCTGTTTATGTGCTTGTGTATATGAGGCGATTAGCATCATCGATGAGCACCTGACAAGTTCTGACAGTATTTTCCTCGGAGGTCGCGTGATTGACGGGTGCCGACAGATGTTTTATTTAATAGAGGTTTGATTTGATTCGCTGTAATCAACTTTTAATCATGTGCGGGAGATGAAATGTAGATATTTATAATAAAACTTTCACTAGTGAAAATGCTCTTTTTTTATATATAAATAGGATGTCACATGACACAGTCACCTGCACTGAAGTCAACAATCCCGTTGCCATGACGACCAAAGTATACGTTTAAAATAAACGTCATGCAAAACTAACGGATATGAAATGTTTTCGGCTCATCGTCAGGTGTGTCAGAGTAACTGTTCAAAATACTATTACAGATATCTCAAATGAATGTGTTACTAGTTCCATGATCATTGTTACTATAGTGCAGTGGTCCTCAACCTTTTTGTTGAGTTTGTGATACTCGCTTGTGTCAGACTGTCATTATCAAACTGTTCGTTTCGTTACCGGCTAACAAGCAGTTAAAGGGACAGTTCACCCAAAAATATAAATTCTCATCATTTACTCACCCTCATGCTGTCCCAGATGTGTGTAACACAAATGAAGATGTTTAGAAGAATATTTCAGCTCTGTTAGTCCATACAATGCAAGTGAATGAGACCAGAACTTTGAAGCTCCAAAAAGCAGCATAAAAGTACTCCATAAGACTCCAGTGGTTTAATCCATGTCTTCAGAAGTGATATGATAGGTGTGGGTGAGAAACAAATCAATATTTAAGTAATTTTTTACTATAAATCTCACTTTAACTTTGACTTTCTGATGTTTAAGTGAAACTAAGCAGGCACAGCATGTGACTTTCAGTTTAAAAGAGTAAGTGGAGATTTAGAATGATAAAAGGACCCACACCTATCATATCCCTTCTGAAGACATGGATTAAACCACTGGAGTCTTATGGAGTACTTTTATGCTGCTTTTTGGAGCTTCAAAGTTCTGGTCACCATTCACTTGCATTGTATGGACTAACAGAGCTGAAATATTCTACTAGATATCTTCTGCAGAAGAATCTGCAGATCTGGGACAGCATGAGGGTGAGTTAAATGATTTAAGTCTTTATTTGCTGGCCAAACACAGATGTTTACTGAGGGTTCACTTTGGATGATAGTAAACGAACACAAGCTGCTGATTTACTGTGTTATTGTGTGTGTTTGTGTTGCAGTGGACAGAAGGACTTCCACCAGTGCAGATTCAAGCTCCTAATGGACCAACAACCAGCCTGGCCAGCCTTCTCTGAACACACACACACACACTGTACATACAGGTCACAGGCCTACACACTCACTCACACACACACACACACACACACACACACACACACACACACACTGTACATACAGGTCACAGGCCTACACACTCACTCACACACACACACACACACACACACACACTGTACATACAAGTCACAGGCCTACACACTCACACACACACACACACACACACACACACACACACACACACACACACTGTACATACAAGTCACAGGCCTACACACTCACTCACACACACACACACACACACACACACACTCACACACACACACTCACTCACACACTCACACACACACACACACACACACTCACACACACACACACACGCATCATCTGTCACATGCACATTTTATCTTGTATTATTCTGATTTTAACTTATTTGAAGTCATTCACGGTTTGGAGTCACTGGATGTCGTTTGGTGTTTGTGATGGTTTGTTTGAGGCGGCTGAAGGGAACTGGACATCCACGCTTGACATGTGACCGTGAATAAACTGCTGTAAGCCGCATTAATGCAGTGTAACCCATCAGCAGCGCTCCTGCTCCGAGAGATCGGTATTAACCTTTCTTTTATTGACAGACACGTGTGGACTGCTGTAGTGTTAATGTGAGTAATGACACCTCCAGTAGAGGACGATAATAACTGCAGATGTAGTTGATCCATGTGATCGGGTGATTGACAGCATCAAACCTGTCATAGCGATGACATCATTTCTGTACATTAGTGTATTAGTATGTGCATATGAACGATGAGTTTAGGGGAACTATAAAGCTGGACATGTGACCAGGCGCTCGAGACAGACTTTTACCCAGAAACCCCTGTGGAAATCCACGTGTGGATGAATGTGACGAGTTGATTGGACGCTTTAGATTGTTCATTGGTCGGTCAGTGAACGATCGTTTATGAACTTATTTTAAATTAGAACCCGGTCTGTTTTCTGCTCGACACGTCTCGTGTTTTACTCTGCGGGGAAATCGTTTCTTCTGTTCCTCTGTAGTTTTAACTAATACATGTATTACATTTTGTAAAGTTTGAATATTTATAAACCACATTTAACAATATTATGATCTTTGTCTTTATTTTGATTTGGGAAAGCATTTGTTTGAATGACGAATCTCAGTTGCCTCCGCGTCTGAGACCGTCAATCCGCGCATCTCATCACGTGACTTGTTGAGCACGTTACCATGGAGACGTAGCGCGTGTGGAGGCTTCACGCTATTCTCCACGGCATCCACGCACAACTCGCCACACGCCCCACCGAGAGCGAGAACCACATTATAGTGACCACGAGGAGGTTACCCCATGTGACTCACCCTCCCTAGCAACCAGGGGCAATTTGGTTGTTAAGGAGACCTGGCTGGAGTCACTCAGCACGCCCTGGATTCAAACTCATGACTCCAGGTGTGATAGTCAGCGTCAATACTCGCTGAGACACCCAGACCCCGTGATGATAACTCTCATATTTAGTTTTCTTTTGGCCAGTATGTTGAGATGTAAAGCGTGTAATGTTTATAATGAGGGTGTTTGTGTGGTGCAGTCACCATGTACTGCATTATTATATATGTTGCCTGATTAAGCTGGTTAAATCAGGAAATGTAATGTTTGTGTCAATGTTGGTTTCACAACATTTTTCAACTAAACAAATTGATTTAAGGACTTTAAAAACATCATGTGGTGTAACCATTAATTAAACGGTATTACATATTCCCTTAGTGAACACAACTTAATCATTCATCTCAGAGAAGTTGCATGTCTTCTCAGGACACCATTTGATCTGGACAAAATGTGCCTTTTCATAAAAAAATTATTTTTTGATTTTGTTTACATCACACACTCATGAGGGTCACATGTTGTTTTTATTGTCACATGACGACACAATGTCCTGCATGTTCTTTCATTTTCTTTTCCCTCATGTCATCCCAGATGTGTGACTTCTGCAGAACACAAATGAGGATATTTAGAAGAATATTTCAGCTCTGTTGGTCCACACAATGCAAGTGAATGGTGACCAGAACTTTGAAGCACCAAAAAGCACATAAATGCAGTGCTTCAATGTTCTAGTCACCATTCACTTGCATTGTATGGACCAACAGAGCTGAAATATTCTACTGTAAATCCTCATTTGTGTTCTGCAGAAGAAAGTAAGTCACACATCTGGGACAGCATGAGGGTGAGTAAATGATGAGAGGATTTTGTGTGAACTGTCCCTTTAATGAGACTTTCACTGTCTCTGGACGGTTACATCACATGACTTTTTGGACTTTAAACTCTAGAAAATCAGATGTAAATGCCACTGAACTCAGAAATGGGAACATGATCATCATTGTAAAGGTGTAAATTGTTTTCTGTCAACTGCATTTTATGAATTTGTCATTGAACATTTACTGTAGTTGCGTGATGATGATGAAGATGATGATGAACTCTGTTTGCAGTTCAGTCCAACGGCATTTCTGTGTTTGTAAACAAACATCACACAGTGAATCAGGTCAGCTCTTCATGACCGTCTGAAAGTGTCCCAGTTTACCTGAAATCATCCGGACTGTAAAGTTCACATGTTACACACACAAACATACACACACTCACACACACACACACACTCTCACACACACACACATACACACACACACAAACATACACACACTCAGCTTGGGGGACATTAGTTTGTGTGGCTTTTTTGTGTGTATGTTGTGTGTGAGTGTGTATCTGTGTGTGAGCGTGTGTCTCTGTGTGAGTGACTGTGTGTGTGATTGCATTTGTGTGTGCGTGCGCGTGTATGTGTGAGTGTGTTCCTGTGTGTGTGTGTGAATGAGTGAGTGTGTGTTTCTGTGTGTGTGTGAATGAGTGAGTGTGTGTTTCTGTGTGTGTGTGAATGAGTGAGTGTGTGTTTCTCTCTGTGTTTCTGTGTGTGTGTGAATGAGTGAGTGTGTGTGTGAATGAGTGAGTGTGTGTTTCTCTCTGTGTGTTTCTGTGTGTGTGTGAATGAGTGAGTGTGTGTGTGAATGAGTGAGTGTGTGTTTCTCTCTGTGTGTTTCTGTGTGTGTGTGAATGAGTGAGTGTGTGTGTGAATGAGTGAGTGTGTGTTTCTCTCTGTGTGTTTCTGTGTGTGTGTGAATGAGTGAGTGTGTGTTTCTCTCTGTGTTTCTGTGTGTGTGTGAATGAGTGAGTGTGTGTGTGAATGAGTGAGTGTGTGTTTCTCTCTGTGTGTTTCTGTGTGTGTGTGAATGAGTGAGTGTGTGTTTCTGTGTGTGTGTGAATGAGTGAGTGTGTGTTTCTCTCTGTGTGTTTCTGTGTGTGTGTGAATGAGTGAGTGTGTGTTTCTGTGTGTGTGTGTGAATGAGTGAGTGTGTGTTTCTGTGTGTGTGTGTGAATGAGTGAGTGTGTGTTTCTGTGTGTGTGTGTGAATGAGTGAGTGTGTGTTTCTGTGTGTGTGTGTGAATGAGTGAGTGTGTGTTTCTCTCTGTGTGTTTCTGTGTGTGTGTGAATGAGTGAGTGTGTGTTTCTGTGTGTGTGTGTGAATGAGTGAGTGTGTGTTTCTGTGTGTGTGTGTGTGAATGAGTGAGTGTGTGTTTCTGTGTGTGTGTGTGAATGAGTGAGTGTGTGTTTCTGTGTGTGTGTGTGAATGAGTGAGTGTGTGTTTCTGTGTGTGTGTGTGAATGAGTGAGTGTGTGTTTTTCTCTGTGTGTTTCTGTGTGTGTGTGTGAGAGTGAGTGTGTGAGAGTGAGTGTGTTTGTGTGTGACTGTGTGTGTTTCTCTGTGTGTGTGTGTGACTGTGTGTGTTTCTCTGTGTGTGTGTGTGTGTGTGTGTGTGTGACTGTGTGTGTTTCTCTGTGTGTGTGACTGTGTGTTTCTCTGTGTGTGTGTGTGAGAGTGAGTGTGTGAGAGTGAGTGTGTTTGTGTGTGACTGTGTGTGTTTCTCTGTGTGTGTGTGTGTGTGTGTGTGTGTGTGTGTGTGTGTGAGGTGTGTGAGTGAGTGTGTTTGTGTGACTGTGTGTGTCTCTGTGTGTGTGTGTGTGTGAGTGTGTGTGACTGTTTCTCTGTGTGTGTGTGTGAGTGAGTGTGTGAGTGAGTGTGTTGTGTGTGACTGTGTGTGTGTGTGTGTGTGTGTGTGTGTGTGTGTGTGTGTGACTGTTTCTCTGTGTGTGTGTGAGAGAGTGAGAGTGAGTGCGTGTGTGTGTGTGTGTGTGTGTGCCAGCTCTGAGGGTAGCGTTGTCAATCTGGTCACATGACTTTCTGTATTTGTAATCTGCCGAGTGTTTCTTCTGACAGTGATCAGACACAAGGCCCAAATGAGCCTCACACACACACACACACACTCACACACGTTATAACTGAAGACAGAATAAACAGATATTATTTGTGTGAGGTGTCACAGGCAAGGCATGACACTTCCTGCCAAATAGTGAGCAGAGCTGAGGGGAACTGGGAGGGTCACTTCCTGTTCATTGACATCACTCACATGGAGCTGTACAACACCAGAAACACGAGATCAATAGTTGGGACCCGTGTGATAATCATGACACGTGTGTTTGTAAAAGATGCAGATACTGGATCAAATACAGTCTGAACGATTCCCTCATTTAACCCTGATGATTTTAAACATCAGCTCAAATAAAACTTGGCTACTTATTAAACGATCTACAGACCGTCAGAAGCTCTGGAACATTCTCATCATGAGAACATGATCATCAGGATTTCCATGTGAATGCTGTTATTAAACAAGACACATAATTACTGTATTAACACAGAATAATCATTTTACACTTTATAACTGTAGATGCTGTTTGTGTCCCTCATTTATCTGTAAATGAATTCAACTCAAACATAGAAACTATTTTTATTTTTCCATTTTATTTCCTTTGTTGTGTGTTTGTGGTCCTGAAATTCCAAGTTTACTTTTCTGTCATAAAGGAATATTCTATATAGACAGACAGACAATGGTGGCGTAGTGAGATAAAGCACATAACTGGTAATCAGGAGGTTGCTGGTTTTATCCCCACAGTCACCACCATTGTGTCCTTGAGTAAGACACTTAACTCCAGGTTGCTCCGGGGGGATTGTCCCTGTAATAAGTGCACTGTATAATACATTGGTAATCAGGAGGTTGCTGGTTCGATCCCCACAGTCACCACCATTGTGTCCTTGAGTAAGACACTTAACTCCAGGTTGCTCCGGGGGGATTGTCCCTGTAATAAGTGCACTGTATAATACATTGGTAATCAGGAGGTTGCTGGTTCGATCCCCACAGTCACCACCATTGTGTCCTTGAGTAAGACACTTAACTCCAGGTTGCTCCGGGGGGATTGTCCCTGTAATAAGTGCTCTGTATAATACATTGGTACTCAGAAGGTTGCTGGTTTGATCCCCACAGTCACCACCATTGTGTCCTTGAGTAAGACACTTAACTCCAGGTTGCTCCGGGGGAATTGTCCCTGTAATAAGTGCTCTGTATAATACATTGTTACTCAGAAGGTTGCTGGTTTGATCCCCACAGTCACCACCATTGTGTCCTTGAGTAAGACACTTAACTCCAGGTTGCTCCGGGGGGATTGTCCCTGTAATAAGGGCACTGTAAGTCACTTTGGATAAAAGCGTCTGCCAAATGCATACATTTATACATGTACAGATAGATAGACAGACAGACACATAGATTGACAGACAGACTGATAGATAGATAGACAGACAGACAGATAGATAGACAGACAGACATACAGATAGATAAATAGATAGACAGACAGACAGATAGATAGTCAGACAGATAGAAAGACAGACAGATAGATAGACAGACAGATAGATAAATAGACAGATAGAAAGACAGACAGATAGTCAGACAGATAGATAGAAAGACAGACAGAAAGTCAGACAGATAGATAGATAGACACACAGACAGATAGATAAATAGATAGATAGATAGAAAGACAGACAGATAGTCAGATAGATAGATAGACACACAGACAGATAGATAGATAGATAGACAGATAGTCAGACAGATAGATAGACAGACAGACAGAATGTCAGACAGATAGATAGATAGACACACAGATAGATAAATAGATAGATAGACAGATAGATAAATAGATAGATAGACACACAGACAGATAGATAAATAGATAGATAGATAGAAAGACAGACAGACAGACAGATGATATACAGATAGATTGACAGACAGACAGAAAGTCAGACAGATAGATAGATAGACACACAGACAGATAGATAAATAGATAGATAGACAGATAGATAGAAAGACAGACAGATAGATAGACAGATAGATAGTCAGACAGATAGATAGAAAGACAGACAGATAGATAGACAGACAGATAGATAGATAGACTGGTAGATAGATAGACACACAGACAGATAGATAGATAGAAAGACAGACAGACAGATAGATAGACTGGTAGATAGATAGACACACAGACAGATAGATAAATAGATAGACAGACAGACAGATAGATAGTCAGACAGATAGATAGATAGATAGACTGGTAGATAGATAGACACACAGACAGATAAATAGACAGATAGATAGAAAGACAGACAGTCAGACAGATAGATAGAAAGACAGACAGATAGATAGATAGACACACAGACAGATAGATAGATAGATAGACAGATAGATAGACAGATAGTCAGACAGATAGATAGACAGATAGATAGAAAGTCAGACAGATAGATAGATAGACACACAGATAGATAGATAGATAGATAGACAGATAGTCAGACAGATAGATAGACAAATAGATAGACAGACAGACAGAATGTCAGACAGATAGATAGATAGACACACAGATAGATAAATAGATAGATAGACACACAGACAGATAGATAAATAGATAGATAGATAGAAAGACAGACAGACAGATGATATACAGATAGATTGACAGACAGACAGATAGACAGATAGTCAGACAGATAGATAGATAGACAGACAGATAGATAAATAGATAGATAGACACACAGACAGATAGATAGATAGATAGAAAGACAGACAGACAGATGATATACAGATAGATTGACAGACAGACAGATAGACAGAATGTCAGACAGATAGATAGATAGACAGACAGATAGATAAATAGATAGATAGACACACAGACAGATAGATAGAAAGACAGACAGACAGATGATATACAGATAGATTGACAGACAGACAGATAGACAGATAGTCAGACAGATAGATAGACAAATAGATAGACAGACAGACAGAAAGTCAGACAGATAGATAGATAGACACACAGACAGATAGATAAATAGATAGATAGACAGATAGATAGAAAGACAGACAGATAGATAGACAGACAGATAGATAGTCAGACAGATAGATAGAAAGACAGACAGATAGATAGACAGACAGATAGATAGATAGACTGGTAGATAGATAGACACACAGACAGATAGATAGATAGATAGAAAGACAGACAGACAGATAGATAGACTGGTAGATAGATAGACACACAGACAGATAGATAAATAGACAGATAGATAGAAAGACAGACAGACAGATAGTCAGACAGATAGATAGAAAGACAGAAAGTCAGACAGATAGATAGATAGACACACAGACAGATAGATAGATAGATAGACAGACAGACAGACAGATAGATAGATAGACACACAGATAGATAGATAGACACACAGACAGATAGATAGATAGATAGAAAGACAGACAGACAGATAGTCAGACAGATAGATAGACAGATAGATAGAAAGACAGACAGACAGAAAGTCAGACAGATAGATAGATAGACAGACAGACAACATTTCTGGATTTTAAATGAAGATAGAAATGTAGGTTTATAAGTAAATGTTGTATAAATCGAGCAGCACTAACATATCTTTTAAAAACTGCTCTGTAAAGGGTCTCAACACATCGTGTCTGTCCTGTGACTGCTGAAAATGGGTCTTCACAACAGAATTCAATTTCCCAGCCATTGGTGAAAATAAACTAATCAATGGAAAGACAATGGACTTGTCTTGTGTGTTTTCGGGTCTCTTCCTGTATTGAATTTAAAAGAGGCATTTAATGTCTCGCTTCTAAAAGATCTTACTATCCATAATTACTGTGGCAGATCCTTTTATCTGCTGGTTTAAAACATATTCCGCTTTGATTTTAAAAACTTTATGGCCCTGCGGTGTTCCATCGTTAAGTTATCAATAGAATCCTGATTATTGAAATGT
This sequence comes from Xyrauchen texanus, assembly GCF_025860055.1. Taxonomy (NCBI): domain Eukaryota; kingdom Metazoa; phylum Chordata; class Actinopteri; order Cypriniformes; family Catostomidae; genus Xyrauchen; species Xyrauchen texanus. The sequence goes on from NC_068281.1 coordinate 587,329, forward strand.
CTCTTTGAATCATTTAAAACAAGACACATTTTTCTCTGGTGGTTCCCACATAGATTTTTCAATAAAAGGGATTGAGGAAAATTCATTAATTAAACCGAAATGATCTAAAAGTTTTAGTTTTCTATGATATTGGTATAAGTTCCCTCTGAGTTCAGCATAGTCGACCCTTTTGGGCATAGGGACAGATGCAAGACCTTTCTCCAAAAGTTGTTCTTGGTCTCCAGAAAGACGGTGCGGTGAAAGAGGCGTCAACTGTCGAGCATGCCGGTGATGCTGGCGAAGGTCGTTGCTGACTTGGAGGATCTTGCTGTAATAGGTCGATCGATCAGTTCTATGGAGATGAAATTCACTGATGTGGTTACAAGAGTGGGGGGCGTTGAGAAGAGGATCGATTATCTGGAGTCATCGGAGAGGGAATTATCTGCTAATCCACCAAGACAGACTTGCAGCACATTTGGGAAAAGTTGGAAGACCTTGAGAATCGTAACCGGCAAAACAACGTCCGAATTGTTGGAATTCCTGAGCATGAGGAAGGCTGAGATATGGTGAAATTCCTAGACGAGCTCTTCCCGAGTCTGCTCGATATAACAGGCCATAAGCTGGAAATCGAGCAAGCTCACAGAGATCCGGCTCGGAGATCTGCTGAGGGAGAAAACCCCAATCAATCCTGGCCAAATATCTGAGATCATCCGATCAAGATCTCGTGTGAGGCGAGGAGTAAAGGAAGGCTTTATTGGAACAACCGCAGCATTTTCTTGTTCCCAGACTTTGCAAATTCAAAGATATATGGGAAATGGTAAGATTTGGGGTGGACATGTGTTCTTTAGTGCTGGCTCGAGTAAGAGCAGGGGAGTCATTACACTGATCAATAAACATCTACAATTCAAATGTCTCAAACAGATTAAAGACACATTAGAGTCGTTATTGTTTAGCAGAAATTCAGGGGCAAAGGTTGATTTTGGCTAATATTTAAGCACCTAACGCTGATGATCAGGGCTTCTTTATAGATCTTGAAGGGATGTGGCACCCCTCATGATATAATATTGGGAGGAGACTTTAATCTATTGATGGATTCAGTCCTTGATCATAGTGAAGCAAAAGTATGTAAACCCCTAAAGCAACACTGACGCTTCACAGGATGTGCACAAATCTTCTGAACCCATCTGGTAGAGACTATACGTTCTCTTCATCAGTCCATAACATTTATTCTAGAATATATATATATATTATATATCTAAATCCCTCATTTCATCTGTTGATTGCTCAGTTGGAAATATCTTAGTCTCAGATCAAACCCTGGTGATGTTTCCCTTTTGCAAAATCCAGATTCCCAACAAATGTTAAAGGCTGAAATCAGTGTTTATATGGAGACCAACTGATCCTCAGTGTCCTCTGTGGGCGTGGCTTAGGAGGCACTTAAGGCGGTTCTTAGGGGCGGATCATACAGTACGCCTCATTCACCAAAAAATCCAAAACACAAGAACTCGTGGAGTTGGCAGGGAATATTAAAAGTGCTGAAGCACCGAATGTCTGATGGCCTCAGAGAATTGACCCGATTGTAATACAGATATAAAACTATTGTGTCGTGGAAGGGGGAGTTTTGGCTATTCAGGGAAAGACAGTCAGACTTTGATTCGGGGGACAAAGCAGGAAAACCTCTGAATATATATATAAAACAGAGAGAGTCTTTTTCTATCATTCCCTCAGTGAAATCTGCTGGTGGTGAAATATTTACCTCATTAATATTAATAATGCTTTTAATTAATTCTATCTTGATCTTTATAGTTCCTCGTCTTCATCTACTGATGAGGATTTTAGAAACTTTGTGGAACCATCAGAACTCCCGAAACTGATGACTGAGCAAAGTAAATCTCTTGATTCTGAGATAGGAGGAGTTTGGTGAGGTAATTAAGGCCTTTTCTACAGGCCAGATGGGTTTGCCGCTGAATATTTTAGATCTTATGCTACAGAACTGGCTCCACGTTTATTAGAAGTTTAAACAGATTCATTAAAGAATGGAAAACTTCTGCCAGCCATGACACAAGCCCGGATCAGTCTGATTCTTAAACGGGACAAAGATCCAAGCGAGTGTAAGAGTTACCGCCCAATTTCCCTGATCCAGCTAGACAGTAAAATATTGTAAAAACTTTTGGCTAACTGATTAAGTTATGCATCTCTTACACATATAGATCAGGTGGGGTTTATTCGGGGCTCTTCTGATAACATCAGGAGTTTCATCAGTATCATGTGATCAGTGGCGAATGATCAGACTCCGGTCGCTGCATCTCACTTGATGCTGAAAAGGTGTTTGATATGGTAGAATGGGATTATCTAAGATTTTGGAAATATAAGGGTTCAGGAATACTTTTATTGGATGGATTAAGTTATTAAGATAAAGGTGGATAGGATAGGCCTACACAAGATTATGTACTTGACTTTTGCACCCCGTCTAGATTGTATAGGCTTGGTCTTAAAGGCACACCCACCTGCTGGCGATGCCAGTCAGAAGACGGGACACAACTTAGGTTTTTGGGGGGTGTGTTAAGATCCAAGAATTTTGGTTGAGGGTTCAGAGCTTCATGTGTGACGTAGTGGACACTCGGTTTTAATTTTAACCCCAGACTCTGTATGTCGGTTGATTGGGCGGTCCGGAATATGGGTGATATATGGAGAGCTGTCCTGACTGGCGTGATGATTGGCAGGCAGGTAATCCTGAAACTAAATGGTCTGAAAAATAAGAGATCCGAGATTAATCGGAATCTCCAATGAACACAATAGGTTTGTTCATCTCTAAGTACCGATCATATATTGTCCTATTTGGATGAGGGGTTACAGGATTGGCATTTATGCAATGGGCAGATGCTTTTATCCAAAGTGACTTACAGTGCACTTATTACAGGGACAATCCCCCCGGAGCAACCTCGTTATTTAAAATAAAGGTTTGTTTGTCATTGTGTGAGCTGAACTGTTGACATGTTTACATGTTTTCTCACTGGAATTGTTTGTTATATGTCATTGTTGTTCGAGTATTTAGTTTCTCTGACTGTATATTGTCCTATAGAAGGATGTTATTGTGTCTCACTCGGAGCTTTTTAGATCCTGATTTCAACAGCAGGTAAAAGTTTACTGGGAAATTTACTGTGTCTGTATGAGTTTGTGTGACTGAGTTTGTGTGTGTGTGTCTGTATGAGTGTGTGTGTGTCTTTGTGTGTGTGTCTGTTTGTGCGCATGTATGTGTGAGTGTGTGTATGTGCTTGTCTGTGTGAGTTTGTGTCTGAGTGTGTGTCTGTATGAGTGTGTGTCTGTGAGTCTGTGTGAGTTTGTGTGTGTGTCTGAGTGTGTGTGTGTGTCTGTATGAGTGTGTGTGTCTGTGAGTCTGTGTGAGTTTGTGTGTCTGCGTGTGTGTGTGTGTGTGTGCATGTATGTGTGTGTCAGTGTCTGTGTGAGCATGTGTGTCTGTCTGTGTTTGTCTGTCTGTGAGCATGTATGTGTGAGTTTGTGTGAGTGCCTCTCTCTTTGTGAGTGCCTCTCTCTTTGTGAGTATGTTTGTGATAGTGTGTGCATGTGTAAGTGTGTGTGTGTCTCTCTCTGTGTGTGTGTCTGTGTGAGTATGGTTGTGATAGTGTGTGTGCGTGTATGTGTGCGCGTGTGTGTGTCTGTGCATGTGTGCGTCTGTGTGAGTGTGTCTGTGCATGTGTGTGTGCGTGTCTGTGTGAGTGTATGTCTGTCTGTCTGTGTGTGTGTGTGTGTGTGTCTGTTTGTTTGTGTGTGTGTGTGTGTGTGTGTGTGTGTGTGTGTGTGTGTGTGTGTGTGTGTGTGTGTGTGTGTGTGTGTGTGTGTGTGTAATAGTGAAGTTTGAACGGGTGTGTGTCAGTGAGGAAGACCCCGGTCGTGATATCGGTGATGATGGTCCCCCGGAGCTCTCGAGCGCGCATGCTCAGTGCGGTGACGCCGCGGCTGGCTGGAAGTGTGTGTGTGCGCGAGCGAGCGGCGCATTATTTGGCAGCGAGGCGGCGTAGCGGCGCGGGGAGGGCGCGAGCGAGCGAGAACAGTAGGTTTCCCCGGGATTATCGGAGTGAATTACCGGTCCGAATCGCCAGGAAGACCCCCGGTACTCACAGCAGCGTCCCCGCGACCCGGTGAGTGCCGTTGAAAGAGTTTGTGCGGTCGGTGATCGCTCGCGAGCTGCTCCTCTTCCTCACCGACCTGCGACACACACACATACACGCATACATACACACTCACAAACATACAGACACACACACTGAGGTAAACTTTAATAGTTCGTGTAAGTTTACTCGTTTATATATTTATAGCTGAGGTGAATTACAGTAAGTTAAGATGTGTGGCTTTCATACTTCAGTTTCTTGTTATTATATATTAGCTTTAATAAACTCATCAAACGGACGGTTTAATGTAGTGTATCGGTGTTTAAAGTGATAACTGTTTATTATGAGAGTTTTAAACCGTCTTGTGAAGTTGTTCGGACTGACGGATGTGTGTGTGTGTGTGTGTGTGTGTGTGTGTGTGTGTGTGCGCGCGCGCGCCGGTGATCGTGTGTTTATGACGTCGAGATGTCATGATTGTGATGATTGTAAATGTTTTGATGTCCGTGTAGAAATATAAAGGTGTTGTTGAAGCAGTCGCCGGTGCTCGTTGTGTGTCGGTGTTTTCTTCACTTGTTTTCGACTGTATCACACAATACGAGTCCCGGGCTGCTGCTGCTCTTCCTCCTCAGTCACACTCATCCTCCTCTTCCTCATCTTAAAGCGGCACGCGCTCATTTACCGCCTCCTGACACATCACATTCAGTGGCGTGATTAATCCTGTTCGGAAAAGTCCAACTTGACCAACGTCATATCAAGAGATGAACTTTTGGACAAAGTTTTGGCTGTTTATTCAGCACATTAGAGTTGTCATGGTGACAGAACTCCGAGAACTACATGACGCTGTTTACTGTGTAGTGCGCGCGCTCAACTTTAATGTTCGTTAAAGAGTCTTAAAGGGACAGTTCGCCCAAATGTCGGTCATTTATTCACCCTCATGCCATCTCAGATGTGTGACTTTCTTTCTTCTGCACAACACAAATGAAGATGTTTAGAAGAATATTTCAGCTCTGTTGGTCCATACAATGCAAGCGGATAGTGACCAGAACTTTGAAGCTCCAAAAAGCACATAAATGCAGCCAGTGGCGGATTTAGGCATTAGCTGGTAGTTTTACTGATTAACCCATTTGACTATATGTCATTAAGTCATGTAGAAGATGCAGATCATCACATTTGAGCATCAGGGTTGCTGGAAGGGTTGCACAATTAATGATAATCAAGATTATAATTTTGGCTGCTGCAATTAACAAATGGTGTAAAGTATAAATTACAGCTATTCATTTAGATCTACTAATGTAGATGGTGTGACAAAACTAGAATGCTTTTATATATTAATATATTAGTAATTAGGAAACATGTACAGTGTAGCCTATATAAAGGAAAGCCTGTTTTTGCCCTAAACAAAGAATTTTGATGTTTGATTTGCCCATTTTTGGCATCAGTGACTGGATTGATGCTGATATCAAGGAGTTTATAACAAAACCAAATAATCGATCTGAAGAATAGTGTGTGTGTGTGGAGGGCTGTTTGTGTCACATGATGCTCTGAGGAGGCGTTCACTACAGGACGTCCATCTGTTCAACACTTTGTAGGTGTTTGTAAATTACCTGAATACTGACAAAATCATGCCTGACGTAAACTCTACATGTTGTATGTTAGCAATGGACTCACTGGGGTCTATGGCTTCATTTGTACAGTCAGTGTATTTACTTACAGGAGTCTTGAAATGTGCTGTTCATACAACAGCTTACTGTAGCAGATCGAATACTCGCTGTATGAACGAACAACCAAAGTCACAATCGTATTCTAACACCTGTAACCATGGTGACAGTGACTAAAGTAAAAATGAATGATGACGATGTCCACTGGGCATGACTCATCACAATTGATGGCGCATTAATTTTGTATTTTTTAACATTTTATCCCCAACAGCGGCTTTTCTCCCAATTTGGAATGCCCAATTCCCACTACTTAGTAGGTCCTCACTCGCCTCAATCCGGGTGGTGGAGGACAAGACTCAGTCCGAGACTGTCAATCGGCGCATCTTATCATGTGACTCACAGCATGTGGAGACTCATGCTACTCTCCAATTTGGTTACCCCATGTGACTCTACCCTCCCTAGCAACCGGCCGATTTGGTTACCCCATGTGACTCTACCCTCCCTAGCAACCGGCCAATTTGGTTACCCCATGTGACTCTACCCTCCCTAGCAACCGGCCCAATTTGGTTACCCCATGTGACTCTACCCTCCCTAGCAACCGGCCCAATTTGGTTGCTAAGGAGATCTGGCTGGAGTCACTCAGCACGCCCTGGATTCAAACTCACGACTCCAGGTGTGATAGTCAGTGTCAATACTCGCTGAGATACCCAGACCCTTGACGCCGCGTCATTAAATAAACATCTTTAATTGAGCCACAAGTGAAAATTTGCAGGTGTCAGTTTGGTTATAGAATGTGGTTGTCACTCTCGTTAATAACCGAAATGTGTGTGAACCAGGGTCTGAAATTAACTCTTTAGCCCACAAGCCAAAGCGGCGGGTAGAGGATAAATTAAAAAATTTAAATAAAATGTATTGCATTTTTACAAGTGGATTTTACAGACATAAAAGAAAAATAAACAATTCTATTTTTATTTCCTCCCCAATTTGTAACGCCCAATTCCCAATGCGCTCCAAGTCCTCGTAGTGGTGCAGAGGCAGAGGACGAATCTCAGTTCCCTCCGTGTCTGAGACTGTCAATCTGCGCATCTCATCACGTGACATGTTGAGCGTGTTACCGTGGAGATGTAGCGCGTGTGGAGGCTTCACGCTATTCTCCGCGGCATCCACGCACAACTCGCCACACGCCCCACCGAGAGCGAGAACCACATTATAGCGACCATGAGGAGGTTACCCCATGTGACTCTACCCTCCCTAGCAACCGGCCCAATTTGGTTGCTAAGGAGACCTGACTGGAGTCACTAAAAATGCTTTTTTAAGAATTGTATTGTTTTATTAAATATGAAAAGTTTAATTGCCAGGTAGTCCATTTAGAATAATTTTTCAGATTATTCACTTATTAAATCAAATCCTCGTCTCATGACGTGTGAGGATGTCACGTTTTGCTCTTTGTGTTCACTTCATGCCGTTCTCCCTCGTGTGTTGAGCATCGCTGTGTGATACGTTCCCAGAACAACCGTTCTGATGGGATTCAGAATCACCGCTGCATGTCTGATTTATTATCAGTGATCAGACTTTGTTTGGAGCTCCATTGATTGTTTGAGGAAAATGAGATGGTTTGGGGCTTTCAGATGGTGGAAGTGTCCCTGTATGTTTGTTGTGGGTTGCCATGGCGTTAGGATGCTGAAGTCGCTTGCCAGTTTAAAACCTTCGAACCATTTAGCCTTCTTTAAAACGTGTTTTGAAAGAGATGCTGTAGCCTCTTCTGTAAACACACACTTGTACACACAGGCATGTAGGTCACTCTCAGTGTTCAATGTGCTGTAGTGGAGGTCATTACATCACACTATAAATACACTTCCTGTGTACCGACATGAGAATCAGACGGACAGACAGACGATCACCGTCTCCATAGGAAGCTGTCTTCAATGGCAGCATCCGAACTGAAAGGAAACCTCATTTTAAAACATCTATGTTTATGGTGACCACCATATCATGAGACTCATGATTGTTCTGGAAGCATGCAGTAGGTTTTGAAGCTTGAAGAGGTGGTCAGCATAAACTGCCATTGTGTGACAGCACTGAACACAACATAGTTTCTCTAACAGCATGGGTGAGTAAACAGTGACTGATTTTTCATTTTTGGGTTAACTAAACCTTTAAGTCGTTTATAAAAGATCTCATGGGGTTTTAAATCATCTCGTGAAGTGTTTGGAACATCTTGTGGAGTGTTTGGAACATCTTGTGGAGTGTTTGGAACATCTCGTGGATTGTTTGAAACATCTCGTGGATTGTTTGAAACATCTCGTGAAGTGTTTGAAACATCTTTTTAAACATCTTGTGGCGTGTTTGAAACATCTCATGGAGTGTTTGTTACATCTCGTGGAGTGTTTGGTACATCTCGTGGAGTGTTTGGTACATCTCGTGGAGTGTTTGGTACATCTCATGGAGTGTTTGGTACATCTCATGGAGTGTTTGGTACATCTCATGGAGTGTTTGGTACATCTCATGGAGTGTTTGGTACATCTCATGGAGTGTTTGGTACATCTCATGGAGTGTTTGGAACATCTCGTGGAGTGTTTGGTACATCTCATGGAGTGTTTGGTACATCTCATGGAGTGTTTGGTACATCTCATGGAGTGTTTGGTACATCTCATGGAGTGTTTGGTACATCTCATGGAGTGTTTGAAACATCTCGTGGCGTGTTTGAACATCTCATGGAGTGTTTGGTACATCTCTTGGCGTGTTTGAAACATCTTTTTAAACATCTCGTGGCATGTTTGAAACATCTCGTGGCGTGTTTGGAACATCTTGTGGCGTGTTTGGAACATCTCGTGAAGTGTTTGGAACATCTTGTGGAGTGTTTGGAACATCTCGTGGATTGTTTGAAACATCTCGTGAAGTGTTTGGAACATCTCGTGGATTGTTTGAAACATCTCGTGAAGTGTTTGAAACATCTTTTTAAACATCTTGTGGCGTGTTTGAAACATCTCATGGAGTGTTTGTTACATCTCGTGGAGTGTTTGGTACATCTCATGGAGTGTTTGGTACATCTCATGGAGTGTTTGTTACATCTCGTGGAGTGTTTGGTACATCTCATGGAGTGTTTGGTACATCTCATGGAGTGTTTGGTACATCTCTTGGCGTGTTTGAAACATCTTTTTAAACATCACGTGGCGTGTTTGAAACATCTCGTGGCGTGTTTGGAACATCTCGTGGAGTGTTTGGAACATCTCGTGGAGTGTTTGAACATCTCGTGAAGTGTTTGAACATCTCGTGAAGTGTTTGGAACATCTCGTGGCGTGTTTGAAACATCTCGTGGCGTGTTTGGTACATCTCGTGGAGTGTTTGGTACATCTCGTGGAGTGTTTGGTACATCTCATGGAGTGTTTGGTACATCTCATGGAGTGTTTGAAACATCTCGTGGCGTGTTTGAACATCTCATGGAGTGTTTGGTACATCTCTTGGCGTGTTTGAAACATCTTTTTAAACATCACGTGGCGTGTTTGAAACATCTCGTGGCGTGTTTGGAACATCTCGTGGAGTGTTTGGAACATCTCGTGGAGTGTTTGAACATCTCGTGAAGTGTTTGAACATCTCGTGAAGTGTTTGGGACATCTCGTGAAGTGTTTGGGACATCTCGTGGAGTGTTTGGAACATCTTTTTAAACATCTCGTGGCAGTGTTTGGAACATCTCGTGGAGTGTTTGAACATCTCGTGAAGTGTTTGGGACATCTCGTGGAGTGTTTGGAACATCTTTTTAAACATCTCGTGGAGTGTTTGAAACATCTCGTGGAGTGTTTGGAACATCTTTTTAAACATCTCGTGGAGTGTTTGAAACATCTCGTGGAGTGTTTGGAACATCTCGTGGAGTGTTTGGAACATCTCGTGGCGTGTTTGAAACATCTCGTGGCGTGTTTGGAACATCTCGTGGAGTGTTTGGAACATCTCGTGGAGTGTTTGGAACATCTCGTGGCGTGTTTGAACATCTCGTGAAGTGTTTGGGACATCTCGTGGAGTGTTTGGGACATCTCGTGGAGTGTTTGGAACATCTCGTGGAGTGTTTGGAACATCTCGTGGCGTGTTTGGGACATCTCGTGGAGTGTTTGGAACATCTTTTTAAACATCTTGTGGAGTGTTTGAAACATCTCGTGGAGTGTTTGGAACATCTCGTGGAGTGTTTGGAACATCTCGTGGAGTGTTTGGAACATCTCGTGGAGTGTTTGAAACATCTCGTGGCATGTTTGAACATCTCGTGAAGTGTTTGGGACATCTCGTGGAGTGTTTGGAACATCTTTTTAAACATCTCGTGGAGTGTTTGAAACATCTCGTGGAGTGTTTGGAACATCTCGTGGAGTGTTTGGAACATCTCGTGGAGTGTTTGGAACATCTCGTGGAGTGTTTGGAACATCTTTTTAAACATCTCGTGGAGTGTTTGGGACATCTCGTGGAGTGTTTGAAACATCTCGTGGAGTGTTTGGAACATCTCGTGGAGTGTTTGGAACATCTCGTGGAGTGTTTGGAACATCTTTTTAAACATCTCGTGGAGTGTTTGGAACATCTCGTGGAGTGTTTGAAACATCTCGTGGAGTGTTTGGAACATCTCGTGGAGTGTTTGGAACATCTTTTTAAACATCTCGTGGAGTGTTTGGGACATCTCGTGGAGTGTTTGAAACATCTCGTGGAGTGTTTGGAACATCTCGTGGAGTGTTTGGAACATCTCGTGGAGTGTTTGGAACATCTCGTGGAGTGTTTGGAACATCTTTTTAAACAGCTCGTGGAGTGTTTGAAACATCTCGTGGAGTGTTTGAAACATCTCGTGGAGTGTTTGGAACATCTCGTGGAGTGTTTGGAACATCTCGTGGAGTGTTTGGACATCTCGTGGAGTGTTTGGAACATCTCGTGGAGTGTTTGGACATCTCGTGGCGTGTTTGCAACATCTTTTTAAACATCTCGTGGAGTGTTTGGGACATCTCGTGGAGTGTTTGAAACATCTCGTGGAGTGTTTGGAACATCTCGTGGAGTGTTTGGAACATCTCGTGGAGTGTTTGGACATCTCGTGGAGTGTTTGGAACATCTCGTGGAGTGTTTGGAACATCTCGTGGAGTGTTTGGAACATCTCGTGGAGTGTTTGAAACATCTCGTGGAGTGTTTGGACATCTCGTGGCGTGTTTGCAACATCTTATTTAATTTATAAAAGATTTTATGAAGTTTTTGAACATCTCGTGGCGTGTTTAGAATGTGGAGTTTTTGGAATGTGGAGTGTTTGGAACATCTCGTGGAGGTCATTACATCACACACTGTAAATACACTTCCTGTGTACTGACCTGAGAATCAGACGGACAGACAGACGATCACCGTCTCCATAGGAAGCTGTCTTCTATGGCAGCATCCGAACTGAAATATTGATTCATTGCTTTGAATCAGTATTTATTATAGTAATGCACAAAGTTTTTACGTTGCTTTGTAATAGGCTACAGTTCGGTAAATTAACCATATTTTGTATTATTAATGTAGTTAATTAGTATGAAATTATTCATTTATATTTGATCTTTGGTGTCTTTATCATATTGATGTTGCTATTGTGAAGTAGACATTTACATTTATGCATTTGGCAGACACTTTTATCCAAAGTGACTTACAGTGCCCTTATTACAGGGACAATCCCCCCGGAGCAACCTGGAGTTAAGTGTCTTACTCAAGGACACAATGGTGGTGACTGTGGGGTTCGAACAAAGGACCTTCTGATTAATAGCGCTGTGCTTTAGCCACTACGCCACCACTCCAAAACATCAGATTCATTAGATATATAATTCATAAATTACTCTTTATCTTCACTGTGTGTGATTCATCATAAAGCCTCACTTCTGTTTGACAAACTCAGTCAGGGTCAATCAACTGTGACACCATTTTCCTATTTTTCTTAAAATCTACAGACAGACCCTCGATCAGGCGTTATGAGCGCAGGGTCGGGAGATCATCAGGGAGATTGCAGTGGGTGTATTGAGTGTCTACAGGCGATAAAATGATGGTGTGGTGTTTTGTTACACGTCCCGACAGTTTACACACATCTGTGTCTTAAATGAGGCATATCCCACACACACACACACACACACACACACACACACACACACACACACACACACACACACACACACGTGGACAGGCCTCAACTCGATACGTGTGTGTGTGCAGGAAACAGCAGCGTCTCACATACACACAGCTGGTAATCAGCAAAGTATTCTCCAGTTCAAATGACAAAAATATTTAAAAACCTTGTTTCAATTCAGTACAGAAGAGCATTTATTGTAATACAGTAATAAGCCACAAGCAGTGTGAAATAGTGATTTTACCATGGTTAAACAGTTTACTTAGACACTATGCAGAATGCCTGTAATCCACCTTAACCATGGCAAAAATCACTGTAATGCACAGCCTCTCACAGTTTATTGATTTCATAAAACAATGGAGTGGTGGTGGTGTAGTGGGCTAAAGCAAATAACTGGTAATCAGAAGGTTGCTGGTTTGATCCCCACAGTCACCACCATTGTGTCCTTGAGTAAGACACTTAACTCCAGGTTGCTCCGGGGGGATTGTCCCTGTAATAAGTGCTCTGTATAATACATTGGTAATCAGAAGGTTGCTGGTTTGATCCCCACAGTCACCACCATTGTGTCCTTGAGTAAGACACTTAACTCCAGGTTGCTCCGGGGGGATTGTCCCTGTAATAAGTGCTCTGTATAATACATTGGTAATCAGAAGGTTGCTGGTTTGATCCCCACAGTCACCAGCATTGTGTCCTTGAGTAAGACACTTAACTCCAGGTTGCTCTGGGGGGATTGTCCCTGTAATAAGTGCTCTGTATAATACATTGGTACTCAGAAGGTTGCTGGTTCGATCCCCACAGTCACCACCATTGTGTCCTTGAGTAAGACACTTAACTCCAGGTTGTTCCGGGGGGATTGTCCCTGTAATAAGTGCTCTGTATAATACATTGGTACTCAGAAGGTTGCTGGTTTGATCCCCACAGTCACCACCATTGTGTCCTTGAGTAAGACACTTAACTCCAGGTTGCTCTGGGGGGATTGTCCCTGTAATAAGTGCTCTGTATAATACATTGGTACTCAGAAGGTTGCTGGTTTGATCCCCACAGTCACCACCATTGTGTCCTTGAGTAAGGCACTTAACTCCAGGTTGTTCTGGGGGATTGTCCCTGTAATAAGTGCTCTGTATAATACATTGGTAATCAGAAGGTTGCTGGTTTGATCCCCACAGTCACCACCATTGTGTCCTTGAGTAAGGCACATAACTCCAGGTTGTTCCGGGGGGATTGTCCCTGTAATAAGTGCTCTGTATAATACATTGGTAATCAGAAGGTTGCTGGTTTGATCCCCACAGTCACCACCATTGTGTCCTTGAGTAAGGCACATAACTCCAGGTTGTTCCGGGGGGATTGTCCCTGTAATAAGTGCACTGTAAGTCACTTTGGATAAAAGCGTCTGCCAAATGCATAAATGTAATGTAAATGTTTTCACAGGCTAACACAGTGATGACCTCTGACAATCATTGATATGAATCTATCCGTGTTTATAGCAATAGATTTCTGATGGAAAATTGGAAAAGTTGCAGTTATTGAAACTTTGTATCTGCTCCAGATATTCTCTTTTTTTATTAATGATATTTAAAATGTAACATTAACATGACAGTAACTTTAGTGCGTCCTTTGTTAAAAAATATATATATACCGGTAATACCAAATGTAAATGTGTAAACGTTTTTTTTTTTCTTCCCATTTTCTCGCCAATCTGGAACGGCCAATTTCCAATGCGCTCTTAAGTTCTCGTGGCGGTGCGGTTACTCGCCTCAATCCGGATGGCGGAGGACGAATCTCAGTTGCCTCCACGTCTGAGAGCGTCAATCGGCGCATCTGATCATGTGACTCGTTGTGCATGACACCGCGGAGACTACTAATCACCACCACGAGGAGGTTACCCCATGTGACTCTACCCTCCCTAGCAACCGGGACAATTTGGTTACCCCATGTGACTCTACCCTCCCTAGCAACCGGGCCAATTCGGTTGCTAAGGAGACCTGGCTGGAGTCACTCAGCACGCCCTGGATTCAAACTCACGATTCCAGGTTGTGAACAGATTAATGGGGAATAATAATGACCGACTAATAATTCCTGTATCGACATTACATCGTCATGGTAACTAAAAGGAGGAACGAATAAAAATACATTTTTGTAGTTATCAACATTATGAAATTCTGTCGATTGAGCTTCACTTGTATTGAACCCGGAATATTCCTTTAACTCCGATTAACTGAACTGTGAAAGATGAAGTAGTCTGAAGCTTTAAAGGAATATTCCGGGTTCAATACAAGTGAAGCTCAATCAACAGCATTTCATAATGTTGATTACCACAAACATTTATTTCGACTCGTCCGTGCTTTTTGGACTTTCTTTGTACATTGCACAGTGTGGTAATAAATCAGCAGCACATATGAAAGTGCCATAGTATTACCATCTGCTCCATCACTGTACCACAGTGCCCTCACTGTCTCTCTCACCTCAAAGGGTTAACTAAATCTATTAACTCTTCCTCCCTCACCGGTTTAAACCGGTTCTCAGGAAGGTGCTTTGTGTGCCCCATGGAATCCTGGGAAGGGTCATTTGATGTCACAGCATGAGAGAGATGAGAACTTGAGTCAGCCGTACATTGTGTGTGTGTGTGTGTGTGTGTGTGTGTGTGTGTGTGTGTGTGTGTGTTCTGTACGGTGGCTCTTCCTGTAATACAGGAAATGTGTTGGTAAGATTTTGTGTTGTGGTTTGTTTCTCCTGTGAGGAAAGGGTTGTCTTGATGTTGATGTTGCTCAGACCTTGCACATACACACGCACACACACACACAAACATAGACTCACAAACACACACACACGCACACACACACACAAACATATACTCACAAACATAGACTCACAAACACACACACGCACACACACACAAACATATACTCACAAACATAGACACACACACACACACACAAACATATACTCACAAACAGACACACACACGCACGCACAGACACACACATAGACGCACAGACACACACACGCACAGACACACACGCACGCAAGCACAGACGCACGCACGCACAGACACGCACAATCACACGCACAGACACACAAACACACGCACACACGCACAGACGCACACACGCAGGCACAAACATAGACTCACAAACACACACACAAACATAGACTCACAAACACACACACAAACATAGACTCACAAACACACACAGACGCACACACAGACGCACACGCTCACACAGACACACACACACACACACACATAGACACACAAACACACGCAGACACAAACACACACACACACACACACACACACAAACACACGCACAGACACACACACACACAAACACACACACACACACACACACAAACACACGCACAGACACACACACACACACACACACACACACACACACACACACACACACACACACACAAACATAGACTCACATACAGACAGACACTCACACACACAGACACACACACACAAACACATGCACAGACACACACACACACACACACACAAACATAGACTCACAAACAGACAGACACTCACACACACACACACACACAAACATAGACTCACATACAGACAGACACTCACACACACAGACACACACACACAAACACATGCACAGACACACACACAGACACACACACACACACACACACACACACACACACAAACACACGCACAGACACACACACAGACACACGACACACACACACACACACACACACACACACACAAACATAGACTCACAAACAGACAGACACTCACACACACAGACACACACACAGACGCACACACACACAATTGTAAATGAAATGTAATTAAAGATCAATAATGAATACATAGTATATTTATAGGAAAGTGTTTTGAGGAGGTTTGTTTGATGATCTGGAGCTGGTGAAACTGAAGATGAATATAACACACATCTGAGGGTGTGTTCTTGTGAATCTCCTCATCACGTGCATTATAGCGTGTTTCAGAAATGCGTTTGCTGCTGGTCTGATCCACGGGTCGACGGGTCATTCAATCCTGTGGGTTGTGAGAGACGAGTGAGGTTTGACTCGCAGTGATGATGTCATAATGTTTGTGTACTTTCATAATTCTCTTGTGTCTAATTGACTTTACACCTGTCTGTCTCTCTCTGCCAGTGATGTCTGAGGAGGTGGTGCGACAGACGCGCAGTCAGAAGCGTGTTCTGGACAGAGACTCTCAGTCTGTGGACGTGGACAGCAAGCGTGTAAAGTTGGAGTGTGTTGAGCGGGACGACACGCCGGCGCTCCGGTCCAGATCTGAGACGGCTGTGAGCATGCTGAGCGGAGAGGAGGTGAAGGCCACCATCAAACTGGAGCTGCAGCCCGTGGACATGAGCACCAGCAGAACGTGAGACTCTACTGTTATTCTAACATGCAGGACACTAGACGTGATCGATGAGCTTCATACGGTGCATGCCGTTGACGAGACGTTAACCCTTTCACATCACAGGCGTGATCAAGGCGTGATCTGTGCGTAATGTTTCCGCCGTCCATTATAACGGGTTCGAGCGTTCACGTCTGAAGCTTCAGCGGTTCCTCAGAGCGCCGCATGATGCAGCGGCTGTTCCCGCTCAATTAAAGTGACAGTGCGCTGATGATGGACGACATGAATGTGATTCCACACACAAACACAAGAACAATATATTTGTGCTCTAGAGCATTTGTACATGAATTACAGCACGTAGAGAACAAGATAAGAAAACACTTGTCAGATGCAAAATCACACAAAAACAGTTATTTTAATTGTATAGCGTAGTGTGTGTGTGTGCGTGTGTGTGCGTGTGTGTGCGTGCGTGTGCGCGTGTGTGCGTGCGTGTGCGCGTGTGTGCGTGCGTGTGCGCGTGTGTGCATGTGCGCGTGTGTGCGTGCGTGTGTGTGTGTGTGTGTGTGTGTGTGTGAGTGTGTACGTGTGTGTGTTTGTGTGTGTGTGTTTGTCTGTGTGTTTTTTTTGTGTTTGTGTGTGCAAGTGCGTGTCTGTCTGTGTTTGTGCGTGCGCACACGTGTGTCTCTAAGTGTGTGTGCGTGGCCGCGTGCGTGTGTCTGTGCGTGTCTGTGCGTGCATGCATGTCTGTCTGTGTGAGTGTGGGTTTGCATGCATGTGTGTGTCTGTGTATGAGTGTGCGTGCACGTGCACGTGCGTGTCTGTGTGGGTGTGCGCATGCACGTGTGTTAGTGTGTGCACATGTGCGTGTGTGTGTGTGTGTGCGCGAGTGCGTGCATGGACGTGTGTGTCTGTGTTTGTGTGTGTGTGTGTGTGTCTGTCTGTGTGCGTGCCTGCATAGACGTGAGTGAGTGAGTGAGTGTGTGTCTGTGTGTGAGAGTGTGTGTGCGTGCGCGTGCGTCTCAGTGTGTGTGTGCACGCATGTGTCTGTCTGGGTGTGCGTGTGTGTGTGTGTGCGTGTGTGTGTGTGTGCATGTGTCTCAGTGTGTGTGTGTACGCATTTGTGCGTGTGTCTGTCGGTGTGTGTGTGTGCGTGTGCGCACGTGTGTCTGTCAGTGTGTGTTTTGTTTGTGTGTGCGCGCGCGTGTGTGCGTGTTTCTCCATTTTCTCTCATGGCACCTGAAAGCTCCTTCACTTCACAAAATGAAGGCCATGTGTCACTAACTGGTTCCAGCCGGCAAGTTGTCATGGTTTCCAGTAAGGAGGGGGGAAGGGGTGTCACATGACATTAGGCGAGCATGCCGTGGGTCACATGACATGTTTAGTTGTGTGATTAATACACAGGAAGATCTTCATCACATCACCGTTCACACCGGCAGATATCAGACCATTTAAAGAAATTACAGACATTTCTAGAGTGCGTTTATATTTGTCTAGTTTTGCTCCGCTTTGAAGTATTTGGATAGTTATTACTCTAAGTCAAGTTAAACTCCAGCATGAAACTTGTGAAAAGTTGAATGCTTTACATGTGTCGTCCAAAGATTGTAAATCTGTCCCAGAAATCTTGATGAAATCATTAACCAATAGTCACAAACCGCTCTAGATGGCGTGTGAACACCTGAGACAGCACCTGACTTTATTATTCTGTTCAAGTGTAAGTGATGGTGTTATTGGTGTCGATATCTCTCTGGCTTTACACAGGAAACACATTCACATGCCAAATGTAGATTCACATTCATTGGCACAGAGAAAGAGTGTGTAGTGTTTGTCTCTTTCACTTTCAGTTTATTTTCTCTAAAGCACTCCGTGTCCCTCATTACCATATAAATAATGTGTGTGTCCCTCATTAACATGTGTAAATAATGACTGTGTCCCTCATTAACATGTGTAAATAATGAGTGTGTCCCTCATTAACATGTGTAAATAATGAGTGTGTCCCTCATTAACATGTGTAAATAATGACTGTGTCCCTCATTAACATGTGTAAATAATGAGTGTGTCCCTCATTAACATGTGTAAATAATGAGTGTGTCCCTCATTAACATGTGTAAATAATGACTGTGTCCCTCATTAACATGTGTAAATAATGACTGTGTCCCTCATTAACATGTGTAAATAATGAGTGTGTCCCTCATTAACATGTGTAAATAATGACTGTGTCCCTCATTAACATGTGTAACATAATGAGTGTGTCCCTCATTAACATGTGTAAATAATGAGTGTGTCCCTCATTAACATGTGTAAATAATGACTGTGTCCCTCATTAACATGTGTAAATAATGAGTGTGTCCCTCATTAACATGTGTAAATAATGACTGTGTCCCTCATTACCATATAAATAATGTGTGTGTCCCTCATTAACATGTGTAAATAATGACTGTGTCCCTCATTAACATGTGTAAATAATGAGTGTGTCCCTCATTAACATGTGTAAATAATGAGTGTGTCCCTCATTAACATGTGTAAATAATGACTGTGTCCCTCATTAACATGTGTAAATAATGAGTGTGTCCCTCATTAACATGTGTAAATAATGACTGTGTCCCTCATTACCATATACATAATGAGTGTGTCCCTCATTAACATGTGTAAATAATGACTGTGTCCCTCATTAACATGTGTAAATAATGAGTGTGTCCCTCATTAACATGTGTAAATAATGACTGTGTCCCTCATTACCATATACATAATGAGTGTGTCCCTCATTAACATGTGTAAATAATGAGTGTGTCCCTCATTAACATGTGTAAATAATGACTGTGTCCCTCATTAACATGTGTAAATAATGACTGTGTCCCTCATTACCATATACATAATGAGTGTGTCCCTCATTAACATGTGTAAATAATGAGTGTGTCCCTCATTAACATGTGTAAATAATGACTGTGTCCCTCATTAACATGTGTAAATAATGAGTGTGTCCCTCATTAACATGTGTAAATAATGAGTGTGTCCCTCATTAACATGTAAATAATGAGTGTGTCCCTCATTAACATGTGTAAATAATGAGTGTGTCCCTCATTAACATGTGTAAATAATGAGTTTGTCCCTCATTAACATGTGTAAATAATGACTGTGTCCCTCATTAACATGTGTAAATAATGACTGTGTCCCTCATTAACATGTATAAATAATGAGTGTGTCCCTCATTAACATGTGTAAATAATGACTGTGTCCCTCATTACCATATAAATAATGAGCGTGTCCCTCATTAACATGTGTAAATAATGACTGTGTCCCTCATTAACATGTGTAAATAATGAGGGTGTCCCTCATTAACATGTGTAAATAATGAGGGTGTCCCTCATTAACATGTGTAAATAATGAGTGTGTCCCTCATTAACATATACATAATGACTGTGTCCCTCATTAACATGTATAAATAATGTGTGTGTCCCTCATTAACATGTGTAAATAATGAGTGTGTCCCTCATTAACATGTGTAAATAATGAGGGTGTCCCTCATTAACATGTGTAAATAATGAGGGTGTCCCTCATTAACATGTGTAAATAATGAGGGTGTCCCTCATTAACATGTGTAAATAATGAGTGTGTCCCTCATTAACATGTGTAAATAATGTGTGTGTCCCTCATTAACATGTGTAAATAATGACTGTGTCCCTCATTAACATGTGTAAATAATGACTGTGTCCCTCATTAACATGTGTAAATAATGAGTGTGTCCCTCATTAACATGTGTAAATAATGAGTGTGTCCCTCATTAACATGTGTAAATAATGAGTGTGTCCCTCATTAACATGTGTAAATAATGAGTGTGTCCCTCATTAACATGTGTAAATAATGACTGTGTCCCTCATTACCATATACATAATGAGTGTGTCCCCCATTAACATGTGTAAATAATGAGTGTGTCCCTCATTAACATGTGTAAATAATGACTGTGTCCCTCATTAACATGTGTAAATAATGAGTGTGTCCCTCATTAACATGTGTAAATAATGTGTGTGTCCCTCATTAACATGTATAAATAATGACTGTGTCCCTCATTAACATGTATAAATAATGTGTTTGTCCCTCATTAACATGTATAAATAATGACTGTGTCCCTCATTAACATGTGTAAATAATGACTGTGTCCCTCATTAACATGTGTAAATAATGACTGTGTCCCTCATTACCATATAAATAATGAGTGTGTCCCTCATTAACGTGTAAATAATGACTGTGTCCCTCATTAACATGTGTAAATAATGAGGGTGTCCCTCATTAACATGTGTAAATAATGAGTGTGTCCCTCATTAACATGTGTAAATAAGGAGGGTGTCCCTCATTAACATATAAATAAGGAGGGTGTCCCTCATTAACATGTGTAAATAAGGAGGGTGTCCCTCATTAACATGTGTAAATAAGGAGGGTGTCCCTCATTAACATATAAATAATGACTGTGTCCCTCATTAACATGTGTAAATAATGACTGTGTCGCTCATTAACATATAAATAATGACTGTGTCCCTCATTAACATGTGTAAATAATGAGGGTGTCCCTCATTACCATATAAATAAGGAGGGTGTCCCTCATTAACATGTGTAAATAAGGAGGGTGTCCCTCATTAACATGTGTAAATAAGGAGGGTGTCCCTCATTAACATATAAATAATGACTGTGTCCCTCATTAACATGTGTAAATAATGACTGTGTCGCTCATTAACATATAAATAATGACTGTGTCCCTCATTAACATGTGTAAATAGAGTGTCCTCATTAACATATAAATAATGACTGTGTCCCTCATTAACATGTGTAAATAATGAGTGTGTCCCTCATTAACATGTGTAAATAATGACTGTGTCCCTCATTAACATGTGTAAATAATGAGTGTGTCCCTCATTAACATGTGTAAATAATGACTGTGTCCCTCATTAACATGTGTAAATAATGACTGTGTCCCTCATTACCATGTGTAAATAAGGAGGGTGTCCCTCATTAACATATAAATAAGGAGGGTGTCCCTCATTAACATGTGTAAATAATGACTGTGTCGCTCATTAACATATGTAAATAATGACTATGACAATGAATGGCTCATGCAAAGTTTTACATTTAGTGCAAAAATCCAATAACCACAATTCATTTATTTTTTTTATGTTTTGTTCTTGATAAAGACCCCAAACGTCGCGTGTGTGTGTGTGTGTGTGTGTGTGTGTGTGTATACATTGATAATCAATGTGGAGATTTGTAGATATGTCAACACTGATTTTTCTTACTAATTAGCAGCTTATAGTGTCACTTGTAGGTAAAATGGTCAATCCTGTTACTTTTATGAAGTTATAATTAAATCTTAATTATGATTTAAACAACTTAATTACATGGTATAATCAGTGCAGTTTAGATCGTGTATTTAAATGGCACAATGTGATGTATTGACACTTAAACTGAAGAACTGTGAGTGTTTAACTTGATTCCCAAACCCAACAGTGTATGCTGAGTCATGTAAGCAGTCGTATTTCACGCTCACGTCCTCTCATGTTTATTACAGTGAGCTGAAGAGAGAGAACGGGCCCTTGTCCCCTGATGATGTCATCGTTCTGTCTGATAACGAGGCGTCAAGTCCGCAGGTGAATGGCGACCGTCGCTGTAAAGAGCTCGACACTGATCTGCTCATGGTAAACACAACGCTCTTCTCTATACACGTGTGTTTATATGAGTCAAGGGCTGTTCACACATGCAGTGATTTACACTGACAAAGCGTGCAGAAGTCATTCTCTAATGAGAGTTTGTTGCCACATCACTGACAGATATCTGTGCACACTTTATCTATCTGCAGTGACATCATGCAGCGACTGGTCCATGTGATGAGTGCCCTTTTCTCATTTCTGCACCAAAAACACAATTTATCTGCTGTATGTTCTGCATTTAAGAGTGTCTATCAGTGTTATTATATGATATACAATTAACCCTACATGTGTGCGTGTGTGTGTGTGTCTGTCTGTCTGTGTGCGTGTGTGTGTGTGCTGTCTGTCTGTGTCTCTATGTGTGTGTGTGTGTGTGTGTGCGTGTGCTGTGTCTCTGTGTGTGTGTGTGTGTGTGTGTGTGTGTGTGTCTCTGTGTGTGTGTGTGTGTGTGTGTCTGTCTGTGTGTGTGTGTGTCTGTGTGTGTGTCTGTCTGTGTGTGTGTCTCTGTGTCTGTCTGTGTGTGTGTGTGTGTGCATGTGTGTGTGTCTGTGTCTGTGTGTGTGTGTGTGTGTGTGTGTGTGTGTGTGTGTGTGTCTCTGTGTCTGTCTGTGTGCGTGTGTGTGTGCATGCGTGCGTGTCTGTGTCTCTGTGCATGTGTGTGTGTGTGTGTGTGTGTGTGTGTGTGTGTGTCTGTGTGTGTGTGTGTCTGTGTGTGTGTGTGTGTGTGTGTGTGTGTGTGTGTGTGTGTGTGTGTGTGTGTCTGTGTGTGTGTGTCTGTGTGTGTGTGTGTGTCTGTGTGTGTCTGTGTGTGTGTCTGTGTGTGTGTGTGTCTGTGTGTGTGTCTGTGTGTGTGTCCGTGTGTCTGTGCGTGCGTGTGCGTGTGTGTCTGTGCGTGCGTGTGTGTGTATATGTGCGTGTGCGTGTGTGTGTTTGCATGTGTGTGTGTCTGTATATGTGCGTGTGTGCGTGTGTGTGTGTGCATGTGTGTGTGTGCGTGCGTGCGTGCCTGTGTGTGCGTGCGTGCGTGCGTGCGTGTGTGTGTGTAGAGGAGTTCTGCAGTGGACCGTGAGCGTGTCATTAAACAGTTGCAGGAGGAACTCTGGTTAGAAGAGGCCAAACTCACCCTGCTGAAGAAACTCAGACAAAGTCAAACACACAAAGACTCCAGTGTACAGAAGGTACAAACACACACACACACACACACAATTTCAGCTCTCAACTGACCCGTGTCAGACAGTTGTCATGAGGTGTCATCAAACGATATAAACAATGACAGACTTGATGCTGTTCATCATCAGTTGTA
Organism: Xyrauchen texanus; assembly: GCF_025860055.1. NCBI lineage: Eukaryota > Metazoa > Chordata > Actinopteri > Cypriniformes > Catostomidae > Xyrauchen > Xyrauchen texanus. The sequence goes on from NC_068281.1 coordinate 610,546, forward strand.
TATTTGTATTATTTTTAGGGTTATATTTAATTTAAAGACACATTTAAATATATATATAATTGTGTATAGGCTGCTATACTCTGCATGTTATGATTGTTATGCTGAGACCCCTACATTGGGAAAATTAATTGGTTATTTTGGTGAGGCAGGCCTCTTATTTTGGGCATGTTTTTCCAGACCAGTTCATTTGTTTTTCTAACGGTGGCTGATATACCTGCTGTACTGTGATTTAAAAAACATTTTAACGCCATAAAATACAGTTTCTGCTTTGAACCAACAGAAATGAAAAACATTTAGATTTTAGTCCCTGTTTTGTCATATATTTAATCTGAATTAATGTAATCGCCCTCTTTGATGCTCGCCATGTGAAAGAGATTTACTGACTCAACTGTCGTTAAAGAGATGAATTAATCTGGGTATATATATATATATATATTACTGCTGTCGATTTAAAAAAAACATTTAATAAATACAAAATAAACACAATCAATCATGTCCCTGCCCGGACCGTCATTAGGAATATTCCTACCATCATGGGCGGAGCCAGGGGTGGCGGTGGCCACCATAGACCAAAGCCTGGCCACCCCATTGGCAATTGCAGTTTTGGTCTTTTTTTTGTCTTGGGCACAATTTAGTTAGTCTTTCTACACCAACAACCACCATACCCCCCTGCGACGATACGACCATCCCGACAATGTTCCACCACAGTCTAAACCATGCCCAACCACCCCTGTGAAAAACTCCAGGCTCCGCCCCTGCCTACCGTTGTATTACCACCTGTTTTCTCCAGGGGGCAGTAAGTGAAGCTCCAGCTGTATTGGCAACGCACAGCTGATACAGAGAACAAACCACACTGACTAGTGCACCTGCCAACACTGGATGGTTAATAATAGGGAGAAAGTAATTAAAATAATGACTTTATTTGAATTGGGATTGTTAGCATTTGTTTAAATGTTTCCATCGCTCTCCACAAACCAGTTTATTCTGCATATTTATCGCCGTTCCCTGTTGTAATGTGCCACAGTCATGCGAAACCTATAAATATGTAAACAATAATAAACCAGTGATTTCAATTACCGTAAAAGTCATAAAATAACGAGGTCTTGAAGTCATGGACATATCATTTTTTGTAGTGATGCCATGTTGTAAATCTGCCCTAAAATGGCTTTTTATGAGTGCAGTATTTTTAACAAACAGCTTGAATATATTTCTGTGTAAATTCCTCAAAATTTGCAGATTGTTGCATTGATTGAATTGTTACAAATTGATTGTTGTAGCAGGTGATGTCAGGCCGGGCTTCGGGAACGGTGATTCCTCCTCCGCTGGTGCACGGCGGCGGTCAGGTGACCAAACCTGGCTCAGCGAGCGCTCAGATCGGAATGCCTCCGCTCGTCAGAGGAGCTCAGGTGAGTGCGCTGCTCTCAGGACACACAGAGTGAACCGACGGCATGTGATGTGACTGATAGTGAGCGCTGTGATGATGTTTCCCGCCAGCCGATCTCAGTGACGCCGCAGCAGATCGCCAGCCTACGACAGCAGCACAACTCGAGCTCTGCTCCTCCTCCGCTGCTGCTGGCTTCCAGAGCGTCAGGACCAAACGTCCAGGGACAGAAGATCATCCAGCCCGGAATCATCCGCATGAGCAACATCCCCAACAACAGTCTGCTCGTCACCATCAACCAGGTGTCTGCCTGCCTTATGTTTAAAGTGCTAATTTGTGTGGTCTCATTATTTTAGAGGATAGTTTATCTATTGTGCATCCTGTTTGTGTAAAGTTCCACCAGCACTAATGACAGCTAATGCATCTGTCCATACAGTCCACGGCCACACACCTCAAGTCCTCGTCTGTGTCGACTGTGAACGATTCTCCGGCCAGTCGTCAGGCGGCGGCCAAACTTGCACTGCGCAAACAGCTGGAGAAAACACTTCTGGAGATCCCGCCTGCCAAACCGCCAGCGCCCAAATTCAACTTCCTGCCCTCTGCCGCTAATAATGAGTTCATCTATCTGGTGGGTCTGGAGGAGGCGGTGCAGAAGCTGCTGGAGTCTCTCGGCCGAGGTACAGATCAAACACCGCTGCTGCGACAGGAGTGAAAACACACACGTCGATTGTAGCTGTAGTGTAGGGGCCATTTGTTAAGAGCGAAATCAAGTTCCAAATAAAATAGATGAAGGCTGTTATGTGAATGTGATGGCATGTTTCTGTCTGTCAGGTAAACAGGGTGTGTACACTGGTTTAGTCATCACTGGTGAAGAGCCGTTCACCTGCTCTCAGTGTCAGACAGACTTCACCTGTCGCTGGCGCAAAGACAAGGGCGGAGCTATCATGTGTGAGGAGTGCATGTCGTCGATTCAGAAGAAGGCTCTGAAGGCGGAGCACACCACTCGTCTGAAGGCAGCGTTTGTGAAAGCTCTACAGCAGGAGCAGGAAATGGAGAAGAAGATCCTGCAGCAGAGCTCTTCACCTGCCTCATCTTCATCATCATCATCAGCAGCAGCAGCTCACTTAATGAAGGCTGATCAGATGAAACGCTCATCAACTGCAGTTCAACAGACACATGGCCGAACCAACCAGCCAATCAACCGCCACCCCTCCAACATAAAACAGGTGAGCTGTTACTCCACTCAATGCTACTCTATACTCTACTGCTCTATACTCTTCTATACTCTACTGCTCTATACTCTACTCTACTGCTCTATACTCTACTGCTCTATACTCTACTACTCTATACTCTACTGCTCTATACTCTACTGCTCTATACTCTACTACTCTATACTCTACTGCTCTATACTCTACTGCTCTATACTCTACTGCTCTATACTCTACTACTCTATACTCTACTGTACTGTACTACTCTATACTCTACTACTCTATACTCTACTATACTTTACTGCTCTATACTCTACTACTCTATACTCTACTATACTCTACTGCTCTATACTCTACTACTCTATACTCTACTATACTCTACTACTCTATACTCTACTGCTCTATACTCTACTATTCTATACTCTACTGCTCTATACTCTACTGCTCTATACTCTACTACTCTATACTCTACTGCTCTATACTCTACTACTCTATACTCTACTGCTCTATACTCTACTGCTCTATACCCTACTACTCTATACTCTACTGCTCTATATTCTACCAGACTCTACTGCTCTATACTCTTCTACTCTATACCCTACTACTCTATACGCTTCTGCTCTATACTCTTCTACTCTATACCCTACTACTCTATACGCTTCTGCTCTATACTCTACTGCTCTATACTCTACTGCTCTATACTCTACTACTCTATACTCTACTATACTCTACTGCTCTATACTCTACTACTCTATACTCAACTGTACTCTACTACTCTATACTCTACTATACTCTACTGCTCTATACTCTACTACTCTATACTCTACTGCTCTATACTCTACTACTCTATACTCTACTATACTCTACTGCTCTATACTCTTCTACTCTATACCCTACTACTCTATACGCTTCTGCTCTATACGCTTCTGCTCTATACTCTACTGCTCTATACTCTACTGCTCTATACTCTACTGCTCTATACTCTACTACTCTATACTCTACTATACTCTACTGCTCTATACTCTACTACTCTATACTCTACTGTACTCTACAACTCTATACTCTACTATACTTTACTGCTCTATACTCCACTACTCTATACTCTACTATACTCTACTGCTCTATACTCTACTACTCTATACTCTACTACTCTATACGCTTCTATACTCTACTCAATACTTTACTATACTATACTACTCTATACTCTATACGCTACTGCTCTATACGCTACTATACTCTGCTCAATACTTTACTATACTCTACTCAATACTTTACTATACTCTACTATACTACTCTATACTCTATACTCTACTACTCTACCACTCTATACTCTACTATACTCTACTGCTCTATACTCTACTACTCTATACTCTACTATACTCTACTGCTCTATACTCTACTATACTCTACTGCCCTACTCAATACTTGACCATACTCTTCCACTCTATAATCTACTACTCTATACTCTTCTGCTCTCTTCAGTACTTTACTATAATCTACTACTCTATACTCTACTATACTCTACTGCTCTACTCAATACTTTATACTCTACTGATCTCTTCAGTACTTTACTATACTCTACTACTCTATACTCCACTATACTCTACTTCTCTACTCAATACTTTACTATACTATACTCTACTGCTCTACTCAATACTTTACTATACTATACTCTACTGCTCTCTTCAGTACTTTACTATACTCTACTATTCTATGCTCTACTGCTCTCTTCAGTACTTTACTATACTCTACTGCTCTATACTCTACTATACTCTACTGCCCTACTCAATACTTGACCATACTCTTCCACTCTATAATCTACTACTCTATACTCTTCTGCTCTCTTCAGTACTTTACTATAATCTACTACTCTATACTCTACTATACTCTACTGCTCTACTCAATACTTTATACTCTACTGATCTCTTCAGTACTTTACTATACTCTACTACTCTATACTCCACTATATTCTACTTCTCTACTCAATACTTTACTATACTATACTCTACTGCTCTACTCAATACTTTACTATACTATACTGCTCTCTTCAGTACTTTACTATACTCTACTATTCTATACTCTACTGCTCTCTTCAGTACTTTACTATTCTCTACTACTCTATACTCCACTATACTCTACTGCTCTACTCAATACTTTACTATACTCTACTATTCTATACTCTACTACTCTACTCAATACTTTACTATACTCTACTGCTCTATACTCTACTGCTCTATACTCTACTCTACTATACTCTACTGCCCTACTCAATACTTGGCCATACTCTTCTACTCTATACTCTACTACTCTATACTCCACTATACTCTACTTCTCTACTCAATACTTTACTATACTCTACTGTTCTACTCAGTACTTTAGTATACTCTACTACTCTATATTCTACTGCTCTACTCAATACTTTACTATACTCTACTACTCTATATTCTACTGCTCTCTTCAGTACTTTACTATAATCTACTATTCTATACTCTACTACTCTATACTCTACTATACTCTACTGCTCTACTCAATACTTTACTATACTCTACTACTCTATACTCTACTGTACTCTACTATACTCTACTGCTCTATACTCTACTACTCTACACTCTACTGCTCTATGCTCTGCTGCTCTATACTCTACTGCTCTATACTCTACTACTCTATACGCTACTATACTCTACTCAATACTTTACTATACTCTACTTAATACTTTACTATACTCTACTATACTACTCTATACTCTACTGCTCTATACTCTGCTACTCTATACTCTACTATACTCTACTGCTCTATACTCTACTATACTCTACTGCCCTACTCAATACTTGACCATACTCTTCTACTCTATACTCTACTACTCTATACCCTACTACTCTATACTCTACTGCTCTCTTCAGTACTTTACTATAATCTACTACTCTATACTCTACTACTCTATACTATACTATACTCTACTGCTCTACTCAATACTTTATACTCTACTGATCTCTTCAGTACTTTGCTATACTCTACTACTCTATACTCCACTATACTCTACTGCTCTACTCAATACTTTACTATACTCTAATATACTCTACTGCTCTCTTCAGTACTTTACTATAATCTACTATTCTATACTCTATACTCTACTGCTCTACTCAATACTTTACTATACTCTACTATTCTATACTCTACTGCTCTCTTCAGTACTTTACTATACTCTACTACTCTATACTCCACTATACTCTACTCCTCTACTCAATACTTTACTATACTCTACTATTCTATACTCTACTACTCTACTCAATACTTTACTATACTCTAATATACTCTACTGCTCTCTTCAGTACTTTACTATAATCTACTATTCTATACTCTATACTCTACTGCTCTACTCAATACTTTACTATACTCTACTATTCTATACTCTACTGCTCTCTTCAGTACTTTACTATACTCTACTGCTCTATACTCTACTGCTCTATACTCTACTACTCTATACTCTACTGCTGTATACTCTACTGCTCTATACTCTACTGCTCTATACTCTACTACTCTATACTCTACTACTGTATACGCTACTATACTCTACTCAATATTTTACTCTACTGCTCTATACTCTACAACTCTATACTCTACCACACTCTACTGCTCTATACTCTACTATACTCTACTGCCCTACTCAATACTTGACCATACTCTTCTACTCTGTACTCTACTACTCTATACCCTACTACTCTATACTCTTCTGCTCTATACTCTTCTGCTCTATACTCTACTGCTCTATACTCTACTGCTCTATACTCTACTATACTCTACTTCTCTATACGCTTCTATACTGTACTCAATACTTTACTATACTCTACTCAATACTTTACTATACTATACTACTCTATACTCTATACGCTACTGCTCTATACGCTAATATACTCTACTCAATACTTTACTATACTCTACTCAATACTCTACTATACTCTACTATACTACTCTATACTCTATACTCTACTGCTCTATACTCTACCACTCTATACTCTACTATACTGTACTGCTCTATACTCTGCTATACTCTACTGCCCTACTCAATACTTGACCATACTCTTCTACTCTATAATCTACTACTCTATACTCTTCTGCTCTCTTCAGTACTTTACTATAATCTACTACTCTATACTCTACTATACTTTACTGCTCTACTCAATACTTTATACTCTACTGATCTCTTCAGTACTTTACTATACTCTACTACTCTATACTCCACTATACTCTACTTCTCTACTCAATACTTTACTATACTATACTCTACTGCTTTACTATACTATACTCTACTGCTCTCTTCAGTACATTACTATACTCTACTATTCTATACTCTACTGCTCTCTTCAGTACTTTACTATACTCTACTACTCTATACTCCTCTATACTCTACTGCTCTACTCAATACTTTACTATACTCTACTATTCTATACTCTACTACTCTACTCAATACTTTACTATACTCTACTGCTCTATACTCCACTATACTCTACTTCTCTACTCAATACTTTACTATACTCTACTGTTCTACTCAGTACTTTAGTATACTCTGCTACTCTATATTCTACTGCTCTACTCAATATTTTACTATACTCTACTACTCTATATTCTACTGCTCTCTTCAGTACTTTACTATAATCTACTATTCTATACTCTACTACTCTATACTCTACTATATTCTACTGCTCTACTCAATACTTTACTATACTCTACTACTCTATACTCTACTATTCTGCTCTACTCAATACTTTACTTTAATCTACTACTCTATACTCTACTACTCTACTCTGTACTTTACTATACTCTACTATTCTATACTCTACTACTCTACTCAGTACTTTACTATACTCTTCTGCTCTATACTCTTCTGCTCTACTCAGTACTTTAGTATACTCTACTACTCTATACTCTACTGATCTCTTCAGTACTTTACTATAATCTACTATTCTATACTCTACTATTCTATACTGTACTATACTCTACTACTCTACTCAATACTTTACTATACTCTACTACTCTACTCAGTACTTTACTATACTCTTCTGCTCTATACTCTACTATTCTACTCAGTACTTTAGTGTACTCTACTACTCTATACTCTACTACTCTACTCAATACTTTACTATACTCTACTACTCTATACTCTACAGATCTCTTCAGTACTTTACTATAATCTACTATTCTATACTCTACTATTCTATACTCTATACTCTACTGCTCCACTCAATACTTTACTATACTGTACTACTCTATACTCTACTATTCTACTCAGTACTCTACTACTCTATACTCTACTACTCTACTCAATACTTTACTGTACTCTACTACTCTATACTCTACTATACTCAGTACTTTAGTATACTCTACTACTCTACTCAATACTTTACTACTCTATACTCTACTACTCTACTCAGTACTTTAGTGTCCTCTTCTACTCTATACTCTACTACTCTACTCAGTACTTTAGTATACTCTTCTACTCTACTCAATATTTTACTCTACTACTCTATACTCTACTACTCTACTCAGTAATTTAGTATACTCTACACAATACTTTACTGTACTCTACTATTCTATACTCTACTGCTCTACTCAGTACTTTACTATACTCTACTACTCTATACTCTACTACTCTATACTCTACTACTCTACTCATTACTTTAGTATACTCTACTACTCTATACTCTACTGCTCTACTCAGTACTTTACTATAATCTACTATTCTATACTCTTCTACTCGATACTCTACTACTCTATACTCTTCTACTCTACTCAATATTTTACTCTACTACTCTATACTCTACTACTCTACTCAGTACTTTAGTATACTCTACTACTCTATACTCTACTGCTCTACTTAGTACTTTACTATAATCTACTATTCTATACTCTTCTACTCTACTCAGTACTTTACTATACTCTATTACTCCTCAATACTTTACTATGTGCTATTTTTAATTGTCGCTCCGTGTACATGCATGTGCCTCAGACTGAGGCATTTGGAGCGTCTCACTGGTATTCAGAATCATAAACGCTGCAGTTTGAGAATGTTAAGTTAAAAGTAGTAGAAATGTTAAAATCGCATCTCAAGATTCCTGTATTCTTGTGAGGTTGGTTGAGGCGCGCTGACACCTGTTGACGCAGCTTGTAAAAACAGATGAACTTCAAGCTTGAATTCCTCACATGTAGGAAAACCCGTACTTTTATTAAGGAATTTACGTACACGTCAGGGGCGTGATTAATTGCATTTGCGGTATATTTTTTTATTTAATTAATGACATTAAATTGACAACCCTAATATATATATATATGCGTGTGAATGAGTGAAATGTCTGTGTGTTCTGTTGTCTTGCAGATCTCTTCGAGTGTGCTGCAGTTGTCTCGTAGCATGCAGCAGTCTGTTGCCGGGATACGCGCAGTTCCTCGCTCGTTCTCGCCATCCACTCAGCTGCAGAATGCCGTCACCGCCGCTGCGCTCGTCAGCAGGCCAGGTAAGCATGCAGTGCACCAGGGGTCAAAGGTCAGCAGCAGTGGCAGCAACAAGAGGTCTGACCCCACGACCTCCTCCACCTGGAGGAAGCAGAACGCCGCCTCAGCAGGTAGACGCTGAACAAAACACCCGCTCGATGACCTCACTTCCTGTCACTGCTTCCTGTCTATAATCCTTTCAGATGAAACAAAGAGTTCAGAATGGCATACGATCATACCACTCTTGCTTTTTCTGCCATAGATAAATATAGCAGATGGAGGAAGGGTAGTATGGCATTCCAAACTCAGCCATAGACTAAAAATAGAGTTGTTTCTTCAGTTTTCCTGCTTTTCTGGTGGTGGGATCATTGCATTTAAAGTGACGCCTCCCATTTTTTAACTGATGATATAAACCTGTGCATGTGTTTAAAGTCAACATGAACTCCAAATCTTTTCTTAATACACATTCTTTGACTTTTGTGAATGTTTCATCACCCAAAAACAATATTTGTAATATTCCATCAAAACATAATAACTTGCTCCGCCCCTCAGCTGATGTCATCAAGCCCTCAGAGACACTATAGAGGCACACCATCCAATGAATTCCTCAGGAGTAAAATCAAGTCCCGCCCTGTTTCTTGTAAACCTTCTGCAACCCCGTGTCCACATGCGTGGACGTTGTATTTTATCTTAGCTATACGAACCGCATAATTTAAATGAATTAAAACCGGCTGAATAGTGTTCGAAACACTCTAGACTGTTATTTAAGGGTTAAACTTCACCTCACGTGTCACAATTTAGATTTCCGTGAAGCGCTGGATGATGTCTGTAACATCTCATGAATAATCAACACTCCTGTAACATCATAAACAATCTGATTAAATAAATCTGACTGTCTATAGATTCATATTATTTCAAATTTCACAATGTCGTCCCGCTGACCTCATATGTGGACATCAACTATTTGCTCTAGAAATATTTTTATTTTTTTTGCGTGTTTATTAAGTGCAATGTAAAACGCACACATCAGTCCCGCTCGGGTCTCAAGAGGTTAAATATCGTATTTCACAAACAGAATAAAAACCGTCAGAAGTTAAAAGTGGGTTGTGATTGTTTCATGTTGACTTTAAATAAAGCTATAAGATCCTGGCACTCATGTTCTGTCTCTGTGTGTGTCTGTTTGTGTGTGTGTGTGTGTGTGTGTCTGTCTGTGTGTGTGTGTGTGTCTGTCTGTCTGTCTGTCTGTCTGTCTGTGTGTGTGTGTGTTTGTCTGTCTGTGTGCGTGGGCGCGCGCGCGTGTGTCTTTCTGTGTGTGTGTGTGTGTGTGTGTGTGTGTGTGTCTTTCTGTGTGTGTATGCGTCTGTATGTGTGTGTGTGTCTTTCTGTGTGTGTGTGTGTGTGTGTGTGTGTCTTTCTGTGTGTGTGTGTGTGTGTTCTGTGTGTGTGTGTGTGTGTGTATGTGTGTGTGTGTGTGTGTGTGTGTGTGTGTGTGTGTGTGTGATCACAGGTGTGACGATGGCGTATGTGAACCCCAGTCTGTCCGCGCACAAGACGACATCATCAGTGGTGGAGCGTCAGAGGGAATATCTGTTGGACATGATCCCCTCACGCTCCGTCTCACAGACCGCAAACACGTGGAAATAAAGATCTGCACAACCCTGATGAGAAACTCCACGTTCTCCCGTCTGGATTGAACTTCAGCCTGAGAATCTAGAACGGCTCCTCTAGAGTTTATCTGGAATCCTGAAATTAAATCCGTGTTTTGTACAAAAAAAAAAAAGTTTGTCATTTCCTGTTTAATCACTCTTTATTTCCTCAGTCCTGTTTGTAGTTTTTAATGTTGTTGAGATGCAGCAGTTCTGATGTAATAACTGATGACGGCGTTAAAGGGCTTTCACTGCTGCGGGTGAGTTCATGCACTGTTGGACACGGCGCTGACGCTCACGCGAATGATGTGCCTTAAACGAACCAATCAGGAGCCGCTTTGAATCTCATGAGGACTTGAACGCAAACACGCGGGCGGATGATGTCACTCCGCATCGCTGCTCTACATGGACGATATCGCTTCTGTTCTTACAGATAGAAACATTTTCATTAAATAACAGAAAAAGACACAAAAAATACATTAAGAACAAATTGAGTGCAAACAAAAGATCATTCGGTGTGTCCCGGAGTCCTTTATTTTGGCTAATAGGCTTATAAGTTAAATAACCGTGTGCAATTGAACATGTTTGTGTTGTTTATGGTCACTCTCATGTGTGTGTGTTTGCTTTTCTTTATGAGACGTCACCGTGTCACTTCCATGTTTATGATTGTTGTTTCTCAGATATATTGCCGTTACGTTTGCTGTTTATTTCATCAGGGTTCGGGTTAAATTACAGTTCATAAATATGTAAGAAATACAGATAATTCCATGCATGAGTGATTTAAAGGTTTCATCAGTTTATTGCATCTCTGTATTTAAAGGCGTCTTCGCCACGAGCTCATTAATCATCTGATGAACACGCCAGAATGACGTTCCAATCCGCAACTCGCCACGTCTGTCTGTTTTACTTTATTGCGCTTTACTAATATTCCCTGTTGCTTTTCTCACAGGACGGTTTTCTATATTTTCCATGACCTGTTTTCAGGGTTTTGAGTGGCTGATGTGTTTCCTGCGGACGTGTACAAAATGAGGTTACAGTTTGTTAGATTTACTTTTGTTCCCAAAATAAAGTTTGAACCCTTTAATTCTGTCGGGACATCTTTTATAGTTATTCTGTATGTAGTAAAGACCCCATGAAACAGTGTTGTGACGGGTGTGCAGCTATGACAAAATAATATTGTTAGTAACTTCCTTGAGAAAGATAATAGGATTGAGTTACATTTAATTTGGCACTGTATGTGAAGCCTTGTATGTCCTGTAACAATAATAGATAAAACCGCATCTAGTTAAAAACATGGTAACAGAGTTGACCTGGGGACACAACACTAATGCAAATGTTTAATACATTTTGTCAGTTAAAATCTACAAATGCAAATAGAAAGAATAAAGACATATCTAGCTTTATATCATTTTATTTATTTATTTTATTTTTTTGTGCATAATTGCTACATTGAGGTAAAACACATGGTTTTACTTGATATAAGTAAAGTTGTTCATTTTTTGCTGTGATCGCACTGTGTTATTGGCATCAGATATTCAATGAAGTCATTGTTTACACACAATGGATATAAAGCCCCGCCCCGTTTGGGAGTTGGCCCCGCCCCTCTGTGGAGATCTCCGTTGGAGGATTGAGTGTGCCTGCAGTGAGTGTGTTGAACGCTGGGGGCCGCTGGTGAGCAGCGCTGATTGTCTCTCACTCCAGCCGAAGAAGAGTCGGTCAGAGCGGCAGTGGAGGAGGAAACATGGCGGCGTCCAAGGTGAAGCAGGACATGCCTCCGACCGGAGGATACGGGCCCGTCGATTACCGGAGAAACCTGCCGCGACGCGGGCTGTCCGGTACGTGCACGAATCACCGGGTGTTTAAATCATGACGATTGAGGACTTGTTATAGCACAGACAGTGTTAATGTCAGTATTCAGTCAAGTAAATCACTCGATTCTGCATTTATTAATCACAATAAAACAAGAGTTGAAGCTTTTAAACCTGTTTACTTCATCTCAGAGCTGTTGACATGAAAGATAAGTGTTTACCGTGTGATCATGACGCATTATATTATAATCTATGTGTTTAATATTAAAATGAAGCCGTTGGTTTTATTAATGCATGTAGTAAAATGTTTATATATATAATCTTTAATTATTATGGGAACAATCTTCGGGAAAATCAGGCTGTAATTCTTCCATTAGGTGTCATTGAGAAATTCACTTTTATTAAAAACTTTAGAAAGTGGATATTATGAAATTTTAAAAAAAAAATGAACGGAGGACCAAAGTACTCCAAATGAAATTAATCAATCAATAAATAATTACAATGTACTCATAAAGTTTGAAATAATCCATTTATTGTTTAAACATTTTTATAATATCTACAAAATTACTGTTTATATTTTTCTCTGTTTTCAAAAAGTTTTTTATTAATAGAAGATTATAAATCCTTTTGTATTTAATATGTTTTTAGTATAAAAAAAAGAAAGAAAGGGAATATTATGAAATCTTTTAAACAATAAATGTTTTGTTTTTTCACTGACAGATACAAAGTAAATTGATACATTTTAATTGCTGGTTTAAATATTTAATGATTTCAAAATGAAATTGGTACATTTAACCATTGGTTTAATAATTTTTATTATTTGTTATTATTTTAATTATTTCATTTTGAGTATTTATAACTTCCATTTAAATCGACAATAAATTGCTCTTTTGTGAGTGCAGTCTCAATAATAATAATAATACACAAAGTGAAGATACACAAACGACAAGTCAGTGTTCAAAAGATATTAAATACCACAGATCAATCAAAATAAACCAAGACCTTTGAAGAAATATACAACACTGTAAAACGTTTCTATAAGCATATAATTAATATCACTTATTATTTGATATTCATTTATTTTATTTTAAGTTTGAATCCAGGGCGTGCTGAGTGACTCCAGTCAGGTCTCCTTAGCAACCAAATTGGCCCGGTTGCTAGGGAGGGTAGAGTCACATGGGGTAACCAAATTGGGCCGGTTGCTAGGAGGGTAGAGTCACATGGGGTAACCAAATTGGGCGGTTGCTAGGGAGGGGTAGAGTCACATGGGGTAACCAAATTGGGCCGGTTGCTAGGGAGGGTAGAGTCACATGGGGTAACCAAATTGGGCCGGTTGCTAGGGAGGGTAGAGTCACATGGGGTAACCAAATTGGTTCGGTTGCTAGGGAGGGTAGAGTCACATGGGGTAACCTCCTCGTTGTCACTATAATGTGGTTCTCGCTCTCGGTGGGGCGTGTGGTGAGTTGGGCGTGGATGCTGTGGAGAATAGCGGGAAGCCTCCACACGCGCTACGTCTCCATGGTAACGCGCTCAACAAGTCACGTGATGAGATGCGCGGATTGGCGGTCTCAGACGCGGAGGCAACTGAGATTTGTCCTCCACCACCCGGATTGAGGCGAGTCACTACACCACCACGAGGACTTGGAGCGCATTGGGAATTGGGCGTTCCATATTGGGGAGAAAAGGGGAAAAAACAGGGTTCCCACAATTAAACTGTCACAAATTGGTCTTGATTCATTACTAAATTGTTCTGAATCAATCATTGTTTAAAAATGGTTCTCTGTGTGTCTGTTTTCAGGATACAGTATGTTCGGGATCGGAATCGGGATCATGGTGTTCGGATACTGGCGGCTGTTTAAATGGAACCGAGAGCGCCGGTGAGAGAGCGAGTGGATGTTTAAAGCGTTTGAATCAAAGCTTCTGTGTTATCAGAGAATCGTGACGTTGTTTCTCTCGTCCGCAGGCGTCTGCACATCGAGGATTTAGAGGCACGGATCGCATTAATGCCGCTGCTGCAGGCGGAACAGGACCGCAGGTCAGGAACTCCACCTGATCGTTCACACACAAATCAATCAACACCTTAAACGGTTCAAATCCGTTCTTTTCTTGATCTGATCGCATGTTGAAGTTTCTTTCTTTCCCGTCTAGAACGTTACGGATGCTGCGTGAGAATCTGGAGGAGGAGGCCGTCATTATGAAGGACGTTCCTGGCTGGAAGGTTCACATGATGAATATATAATCACAATATATGTGTTGTGTCTTTACTGTATTTCTAGCGCACTGTTATGAAGATCGAGCATGCGGTGGCAACACCAAGTTAACAGTCCATTAAAGTGTTCCTGTTTTGTCATTTTACGTCGTTACTTAAAGGGACAGTACACCCAAAAATGAGATTTCTCTCATCATTCACTCACCCTCATGCTGTCCCAGATGTGTGTGACTTACTTTCTTCTGTAGAACACAAATGAGGATATTTAGAAGAATATTTCAGCTCTATTGGTCCATACAATGCAGGTGGATGGTGACCAGAACTTTGAAGCTCCAAAAAGCACATAAATGCAGCCTAAACGTACTCCATAAGACTCCAGTGGTTTAATCCATGTGTTCAGAAGTGATATGATAGATGTGTGTGAGAAACAGATCAATATTTAAGTTCTTTTTTACCCTAAATCTTCATCTTTGACCCACCCCGACCAGTTGGTGGCGTTATGGACAAAATATTTGAATCAAAAACTAGGGCTGAACAAGTATATTACAATTGCAGCGGTCACAATTAATTAAACCAATGTGTGTAAGGATGCCAAGACAAATCAGAAACGGCAAAAAAAACAATTACATATCAGGCAAAACAGTCATGATTTTTGTCATAATTGTGCAGCCAAAGGCAAAAAAAAAAAAAGAAAGTAAAAGTGGAGATTTAGGGTACAAAAGCACTATTATTGATCTGTTTCTCACCCACACCTATCATATCACTTCTGAAGACATGGATTAAACCACTGGAGTCTTATGGGTCACTTTTATGCTGCATTTATGTGCTTTTTGGAGCTTCAAAATATTTAAGTGAACATTTAGAATTTAGTTTCTCAGCCCTGTTGACCCCTAAATCATTAGTAAACTTAAGCCTACTGTATGTAATCACATCATTTATACACTTCCTGGAATTATTGAAATGTTGATTATGTATAATCTGCTGACGTCCCGTGTGTGTGCGTGTGGGTCCGTGTGTGTGTAGGTGGGTGAGAACATGTTCCACACAGATCGTTGGGTGACGCCCCTCACAGAGGAGCTCTTTAACCTTCGACCCCGTGAGGAGTTGCTCCATAAGAAGTTTGGCTTCCTGTGGTATGTGTGACATCAGCCTGAAGGATCTGAGACACACGCCGTATCTGTCTGGGGTCACATGGTTCACCTTGTTCATGTTTAAATATTAAATCTTATTTCTGTACCTCTGAAACACTCTGTTTGTCTTCTGTTGCACACGCTGCGTTCACTTGAGAACCGCTGCATTGTCCTCACTTTCCTGTGTTTATTGTGAGTTACCATGGTGACGAGACCTTGCCCAGCACTTCAGTGGGCACTTTTGAATTATTAGAAGCTGTGAATTATTGCATCTGAACAATAAGCAGAAATGTAACTTATAATTTTATAAAAGCACTTGCTTTAATTCTTCTGGTAAAACTTGTGAATTATTTGAGCTTTAATGTTTTTAAAATATAATTCTTACAGTTATTTTGGGGTTTACAGCATTACGTTGTCATGGCAACACAGTTGTAAAATTGGCTCTAACTCACAGATGTGGTTAGTAAGTGATTTAATGACAGTAAAATCATGTGAACACACATATTGTTTATGTCTTGTGTCAGTGAGTATTTTAATGTTTATAGATTAAACCCCATTGACTTGCATTGGAAGTGTGAAGCATTTACATGCTTCCATTGATCATGGTATAAATATTGGGGAGGTTGTTGCTTGTTTTGATTATTTTGGGGGTGCCCCATCCCCAGCTACACCCTTGACGAGCCAGGACATTATATTTGCAAAACTCATATTAACACACGATGCCATGAAACTCACAAACTTTGTCAAATGCATCTATTTTTCTCATAAGCAACCGTTGAAGCATGTCACATTTAAACTAAGTTAAAAACACCAGATTTGTGTTTTAAATCGCAAATGTTTATTTTATAATATTTTCATTATATTAAAATGAACCTCTTATAAACAGTAAATATCAGTTAAAAGACTGAAACGGAAGGAAAAGAGAAATGGTCAGGGAGAATGGTCAAGGCTATTACATTCTGGTTTCTGGTTAGAAAATGAACATTTGTTTACATAAAACTTTGCTAACTTTTGTACGCTCGCGGCTTCCTGTACGCAGCGGAAGGGGCGGAGTTACACGTGTTGTAAATAATGAAGAATGTAGCAACTAGTGAAAGTTCAGTGAACAGCATCTTATAAATATGAATATGAACGTTATTTGCGATACAAGTGTTGAACTGATGTTTGCTAACAGGATAAACCGGAAACACGTCACATGCGTTTGATACGTCACTTCCGTCAGTTAAACGGCGAATGCGTCATCATCATCACACTATGTGTGAATATGAACGTTATTTGCGAATAAGCGTTGAACTGATGTTCACTAACAGGTTAAAGCAACATAAATAGCACTATAAAGCAAATACTTCAGTGTTCTGTTTGGGATACACTGAATATTCATACACTATGGCTGAGTGCATTATTATATTAAAAGCACGCGATTTATGATCTTTGACTGATCTATAGTGTTTCTGAGGTAAAAGTTAGTTGGAAATTGTGTTTTTAGTTTTAGTAATATTTAACTATTTCTTATATAAATGACACCTCACAAATGTAACATTTAACTTGTAAAATATAAAGTGTGTTACATTTCAATATTTCATGAAAGGATGGCCTCATATCTCCACAGAGGGCTAATCCCACAATATCACTGACTCCAGGACTGCTGCTGCACTGAATAATACTGTAATTGAGACAGTCTGAGGCAGTCAGGAATGGTGACAGTCGGGAATGGTGACAGTGAGAATGGTGATAGTGAGAATGGTGATAGTGGGAATGGTGACAGTCAGGAATGGTGATAGTGAGAATGGTGATAGTGAGAATGGTGACAGTGAGAATGGTGATAGTGAGAATGGTGATAGTGGGAATGGTGACAGTGAGAATGGTGATAGTGAGAATGGTGATAGTGGGAATGGTGACAGTGAGAATGGTGACAGTGAGAATGGTGATAGTGGGAATGGTGACAGTCAGGAATGGTGATAGTGAGAATGGTGATAGTGAGAATGGTGACAGTGGGAATGGTGACAGTTGGAATGGTGATAGTGAGAATGGTGATAGTCAGGAATGGTGACAGTGAGAATGGTGATAGTGAGAATGGTGACAGTGAGAATGGTGATAGTGGGAATGGTGATAGTGAGAATGGTGATAGTGGGAATGGTGACAGTGAGAATGGTGACAGTCAGGAATGGTGACAGTCAGGAATGGTGACAGTGAGAATGGTGACAGTCAGGAATGGTGACAGTGAGAATGGTGATAGTGAGAATGGTGACAGTCAGGAATGGTGATAGTCAGGAATGGTGACAGTCAGGAATGGTGATAGTGGGAATGGTGACAGTGAGAATGGTGATAGTGGGAATGGTGACAGTCAGGAATGGTGACAGTGAGAATGGTAATAGTGGGAATGGTGACAGTGAGAATGGTGATAGTGGGAATGGTGACAGTCAGGAATGGTGATAGTGGGAATGGTGACAGTCAGGAATGGTGATAGTGAGAATGGTGATAGTGTGAATGGTGATAGTGAGAATGGTGACAGTCAGGAATGGTGATAGTGAGAATGGTGATAGTGAGAATGGTGACAGTCAGGAATGGTGATAGTGAGAATGGTGATAGTGAGAATGGTGACAGTCAGGAATGGTGACAGTGGGAATGGTGACAGTGGGAATGGTGATAGTGGGAATGGTGACAGTGAGAATGGTGACAGTGAGAATGGTGACAGTCAGGAATGGTGATAGTGAGAATGGTGACAGTGAGAATAGTGATAGTGGGAATGGTGACAGTTGGAATGGTGATAGTGAGAATGGTGATAGTCAGGAATGGTGACAGTGAGAATGGTGATAGTGAGAATGGTGACAGTCAGGAATGGTGACAGTCGGGAATGGTGACAGTGAGAATGGTGACAGTGGGAATGGTGATAGTGGGAATGGTGACAGTCAGGAATGGTGATAGTGAGAATGGTGACAGTCAGGAATGGTGACAGTCGGGAATGGTGACAGTGAGAATGGTGACAGTGGGAATGGTGATAGTGGGAATGGTGACAGTCAGGAATGGTGATAGTGAGAATGGTGACAGTGAGAATAGTGATAGTGGGAATGGTGACAGTTGGAATGGTGATAGTGAGAATGGTGATAGTGAGAATGGTGACAGTTGGAATGGTGACAGTGAGAATAGTGATAGTGAGAATGGTGACAGTTGGAATGGTGACAGTGAGAATGGTGATAGTCAGGAATGGTGACAGTGAGAATGGTGATAGTGAGAATGGTGACAGTTGGAATGGTGACAGTGAGAATGGTGACAGTTGGAATGGTGACAGTGAGAATGGTGATAGTGAGAATGGTGACAGTCAGGAATGGTGACAGTCAGGAATGGTGATAGTGAGAATGGTGACAGTGGGAATGGTGACAGTGAGAATGGTGATAGTGAGAATGGTGACAGTCAGGAATGGTGACAGTCAGGAATGGTGATAGTGAGAATGGTGACAGTGGGAATGGTGACAGTCAAGAATGGTGACAGTGAGAATGGTGACAGTGGGAATGGTGATATTGAGAATGGTGACAGTGAGAATGGTGACAGTCAGGAATGGTGATATTGAGAATGGTGACAGTGAGAATGGTGACAGTCAGGAATGGTGACAGTGAGAATGGTGACAGTGAGAATGGTGACAGTCAGGAATGGTGACAGTGAGAATGGTGACAGTGAGAATGGTGACAGTGGGAATGGTGACAGTCAAGAATGGTGACAGTGAGAATGGTGACAGTGGGAATGGTGATATTGAGAATGGTGACAGTGAGAATGGTGACAGTCAGGAATGGTGATAGTGAGAATGGTGACAGTTGGAATGGTGACAGTGAGAATGGTGATAGTGAGAATGGTGACAGTCAGGAATGGTGACAGTCAGGAATGGTGATAGTGAGAATGGTGACAGTGGGAATGGTGACAGTCAAGAATGGTGACAGTGAGAATGGTGACAGTGGGAATGGTGATATTGAGAATGGTGACAGTGAGAATGGTGACAGTCAGGAATGGTGATAGTGAGAATGGTTACAGTGGGAATGGTGACAGTCAGGAATGGTGATAGTGGGAATGGTGACAGTCAGGAATGGTGATAGTGGGAATGGTGACAGTGGGAATGGTGACAGTCAGGAATGGTGACAGTGAGAATGGTGACAGTCAGGAATGGTGACAGTGGGAATGGTGACAGTTGGAATGGTGACAGTCAGGAATGGTGACAGTCAGGAATGGTGATAGTGTGAATGGTGATAGTGAGAATGGTGACAGTCAGGAATGGTGATAGTGAGAATGGTGATAGTGAGAATGGTGATAGTGTGAATGGTGACAGTGGGAATGGTGACAGTTGGAATGGTGACAGTCAGGAATGGTGATAGTGGGAATGGTGACAGTGAGAATGGTGACAGTCAGGAATGGTGACAGTCAGGAATGGTGATAGTGAGAATGGTGACAGTCAGGAATGGTGATAGTGAGAATGGTGATAGTGTGAATGGTGATAGTGAGAATGGTGACAGTCAGGAATGGTGATAGTGAGAATGGTGATAGTGAGAATGGTGACAGTCAGGAATGGTGATAGTGAGAATGGTGACAGTCAGGAATGGTGACAGTGAGAATGGTGACAGTGGGAATGGTGACAGTGGGAATGGTGATAGTGGGAATGGTGACAGTCAGGAATGGTGATAGTGAGAATGGTGATAGTGTGAATGGTGATAGTGAGAATGGTGACAGTCAGGAATGGTGATAGTGAGAATGGTGATAGTGAGAATGGTGACAGTCAGGAATGGTGATAGTGAGAATGGTGACAGTCAGGAATGGTGACAGTCAGGAATGGTGATAGTGAGAATGGTGATAGTGTGAATGGTGATAGTGAGAATGGTGACAGTCAGGAATGGTGATAGTGAGAATGGTGATAGTGAGAATGGTGACAGTCAGGAATGGTGATAGTGAGAATGGTGACAGTCAGGAATGGTGACAGTGAGAATGGTGACAGTGGGAATGGTGACAGTGGGAATGGTGATAGTGGGAATGGTGATAGTGAGAATGGTGACAGTGAGAATGGTGACAGTGGGAATGGTGACAGTTGGAATGGTGATAGTGAGAATGGTGATAGTCAGGAATGGTGACAGTGAGAATGGTGATAGTGAGAATGGTGACAGTCAGGAATGGTGACAGTCGGGAATGGTGACAGTGAGAATGGTGACAGTGGGAATGGTGATAGTGGGAATGGTGACAGTCAGGAATGGTGATAGTGAGAATGGTGACAGTCAGGAATGGTGACAGTCGGGAATGGTGACAGTGAGAATGGTGACAGTGGGAATGGTGATAGTGGGAATGGTGACAGTCAGGAATGGTGATAGTGAGAATGGTGACAGTGAGAATAGTGATAGTGGGAATGGTGACAGTTGGAATGGTGATAGTGAGAATGGTGATAGTCAGGAATGGTGACAGTGAGAATGGTGATAGTGAGAATGGTGACAGTTGGAATGGTGACAGTGAGAATGGTGACAGTTGGAATGGTGACAGTGAGAATGGTGATAGTGGGAATGGTGACAGTGAGAATGGTGATAGTGAGAATGGTGACAGTTGGAATGGTGACAGTGAGAATGGTGACAGTTGGAATGGTGACAGTGAGAATGGTGATAGTGAGAATGGTGATAGTCAGGAATGGTGACAGTGAGAATGGTGATAGTGAGAATGGTGACAGTTGGAATGGTGACAGTGAGAATGGTGACAGTTGGAATGGTGACAGTGAGAATGGTGATAGTGGGAATGGTGACAGTGAGAATGGTGATAGTGAGAATGGTGACAGTTGGAATGGTGACAGTGAGAATGGTGACAGTTGGAATGGTGACAGTGAGAATGGTGATAGTGGGAATGGTGACAGTCAGGAAAGGTGACAGTTGGAATGGTGACAGTCAGGAATGGTGATAGTGGGAATGGTGACAGTCAGGAATGGTGATAGTGGGAATGGTGACAGTCAGGAATGGTGACAGTCAGGAATGGTGATAGTGGGAATGGTGACAGTGAGAATGGTGATAGTGAGAATGGTGACAGTCAGGAATGGTGACAGTCAGGAATGGTGATAGTGAGAATGGTGACAGTGGGAATGGTGACAGTCAAGAATGGTGACAGTGAGAATGGTGACAGTGGGAATGGTGATATTGAGAATGGTGACAGTGAGAATGGTGACAGTCAGGAATGGTGATAGTGAGAATGGTTACAGTGGGAATGGTGACAGTCAGGAATGGTGATAGTGGGAATGGTGACAGTCAGGAATGGTGATAGTGGGAATGGTGACAGTGGGAATGGTGACAGTCAGGAATGGTGACAGTGAGAATGGTGACAGTCAGGAATGGTGACAGTGGGAATGGTGACAGTTGGAATGGTGACAGTCAGGAATGGTGATAGTGGGAATGGTGACAGTGAGAATGGTGACAGTCAGGAATGGTGACAGTCAGGAATGGTGATAGTGTGAATGGTGATAGTGAGAATGGTGACAGTCAGGAATGGTGATAGTGAGAATGGTGATAGTGAGAATGGTGACAGTCAGGAATGGTGATAGTGAGAATGGTGACAGTCAGGAATGGTGACAGTGGGAATGGTGACAGTGGGAATGGTGACAGTGGGAATGGTGATAGTGAGAATGGTGACAGTGAGAATGGTGACAGTGGGAATGGTGACAGTTGGAATGGTGATAGTGAGAATGGTGATAGTCAGGAATGGTGACAGTGAGAATGGTGATAGTGAGAATGGTGACAGTCAGGAATGGTGACAGTCGGGAATGGTGACAGTGAGAATGGTGACAGTGGGAATGGTGATAGTGGGAATGGTGACAGTCAGGAATGGTGATAGTGAGAATGGTGACAGTCAGGAATGGTGACAGTCGGGAATGGTGACAGTGAGAATGGTGACAGTGGGAATGGTGATAGTGGGAATGGTGACAGTCAGGAATGGTGATAGTGAGAATGGTGACAGTGAGAATAGTGATAGTGGGAATGGTGACAGTTGGAATGGTGATAGTGAGAATGGTGATAGTCAGGAATGGTGACAGTGAGAATGGTGATAGTGAGAATGGTGACAGTTGGAATGGTGACAGTGAGAATGGTGACAGTTGGAATGGTGACAGTGAGAATGGTGATAGTGGGAATGGTGACAGTGAGAATGGTGATAGTGAGAATGGTGACAGTTGGAATGGTGACAGTGAGAATGGTGACAGTTGGAATGGTGACAGTGAGAATGGTGATAGTGGGAATGGTGACAGTCAGGAAAGGTGACAGTTGGAATGGTGATAGTGAGAATGGTGATAGTGGGAATGGTGACAGTGAGAATGGTGATAGTGAGAATGGTGACAGTGAGAATGGTGATAGTGGGAATGGTGACAGTGAGAATGGTGATAGTGAGAATGGTGACAGTTGGAATGGTGACAGTGAGAATGGTGACAGTTGGAATGGTGACAGTGAGAATGGTGATAGTGGGAATGGTGACAGTCAGGAAAGGTGACAGTTGGAATGGTGACAGTGAGAATGGTGATAGTGAGAATGGTGACAGTTGGAATGGTGACAGTGAGAATGGTGACAGTTGGAATGGTGACAGTGAGAATGGTGATAGTGGGAATGGTGACAGTCAGGAAAGGTGACAGTTGGAATGGTGATAGTGAGAATGGTGATAGTGAGAATGGTGATAGTGGGAATGGTGATAGTGAGAATGGTGACAGTGAGAATGGTGACAGTGAGAATGGTGACAGTGAGAATGGTGATAGTGAGAATGGTGATAGTGAGAATGGTGACAGTGAGAATGGTGATAGTGAGAATGGTGACAGTGAGAATGGTGATAGTGGGAATGGTGACAGTGAGAATGGTGATAGTGAGAATGGTGATAGTGAGAATGGTGATAGTGAGAATGGTGACAGTTGGAATGGTGACAGTTGGAATGGTGACAGTGAGAATGGTGATAGTGGGAATGGTGACAGTGGGAATGGTGACAGTGAGAATGGTGATAGTGAGAATGGTGATAGTGAGAATGGTGATAGTGAGAATGGTGACAGTTGGAATGGTGACAGTGAGAATGGTGACAGTTGGAATGGTGACAGTGAGAATGGTGATAGTGGGAATGGTGACAGTGGGAATGGTGACAGTGAGAATGGTGATAGTGAGAATGGTGACAGTTGGAATGGTGACAGTGAGAATGGTGACAGTTGGAATGGTGACAGTGAGAATGGTGATAGTGGGAATGGTGACAGTCAGGAAAGGTGACAGTTGGAATGGTGATAGTGAGAATGGTGATAGTGAGAATGGTGATAGTGAGAATGGTGACAGTGAGAATGGTGATAGTGAGAATGGTGATAGTGAGAATGGTGATAGTGGGAATGGTGACAGTCAGGAATGGTGACAGTGAGAATGGTGACAGTGAGAATGGTGATAGTGAGAATGGTGACAGTGAGAATGGTGACAGTGAGAATGGTGACAGTGAGAATGGTGACAGTGAGAATGGTGACAGTGAGAATGGTGACAGTGAGAATGGTGATAGTGAGAATGGTGATAGTGGGAATGGTGAATAAACATTTGAGAGGAACATATCCATATTTGGAACGTGGATGTAAACGATAGCAGGTGAACTTGTATAGCTTTGTTGAGTTGTTCGCGTGCTAAGCTATTTATCATAGCAGAATTCATAGCAGAATTTATGATACCATTGTTGTCATATTTTACTGCTGATTTTAACATGATCTTTGATCGTAATCTTGACTAAACATTTAGGAGATTTCTTTCTTTCCCCATTCAAGCAGATAGGAGCTGCACTTTTATGTTACTTGTTTACATCTTTGCAACACCCGGGGCCAGTGGACTGACTTCCCTTGAAAAGAACTTTGATAGCAGCAAAAGAAAAACTCCTGTTATGTTTCCATGCATGCATTTGGCAGACGCTTTTATCCAAAGTGACTTACAGTGCACTTATTACAGGGACAATCCCCCCGGAGCAACCTGGAGTTAAGTGTCTTACTCAAGGACACAATGGTGGTGACTGTGGGGATCGAACCAGCAACCTTCTGAGTACCAATGTATTATACAGTGCACTTATTACAGGGACAATCCCCCCGGAGCAACCTGGAGTTAAGTGCCTTACTCAAGGACACAATGGTGGTGACTGTGGGGATCGAACCAGCAACCTTCTGAGTACCAATGTATTATACAGAGCACTTATTACAGGGACAATCCCCCCGGAGCAACCTGGAGTTAAGTGTCTTACTCAAGGACACAATGGTGGTGACTGTGGGGATCAAACCAGCAACCTTCTGAGTACCAATGTATTATACAGAGCACTTATTACAGGGACAATCCCCCCGGAGCAACCTGGAGTTAAGTGTCTTACTCAAGGACACAATGGTGGTGACTGTGGGGATCAAACCAGCAACCTTCTGATTACCAATGTATTATACAGTGCACTTATTACAGGGACAATCCCCCCGGAGCAACCTGGAGTTAAGTGTCTTACTCAAGGACACAATGGTGGTGACCAAACCAGCGACCTTCTGATTACCAGTTATGTGCATTAGACCACTACACCACCACCACCACTCTGTTTCCACAACATCACTAAAAAATTACAATAAAAATTGTAGTTCTATAGAGTGAGGCCAGAGACTATTTAGCAGAGACGTCGCTTCTGTACTACGGAAGCCCTGAACCGTAATGTGGATAGAAAATAAACGGTGACAGACAATATTTGGATATTTATTTGACAGTCTTCATCTGGAACTCTTTTGCAGTAGACAGTGTTTTTCAAAAGCATAGACTTGTTATATTAAAATATATTATTATAATTAAATTCCACCATGAAAGTCTGCACATGATATATAGCAACAGAGAAAGCATTAAAAGCAGATGACATGTTTACTGATAGTGGCACCTGGTGGCCAAGGTTGGTACTGCATTCCTTTTTTTGAAGAGAGAAAAAAATTGAAGAGAGAAAAAAAATATTTGGAGAGAAAAAAAATATTTGAAGAGAAAAAAATTGAACAGAGAAAAAAAATTTAACAGAGAAAAAAAATATTTGAAGAGAAAAAATATTGAAGAGAAAAAAAAATATTTGAAGAGAAAAAAAAATATTTGAAGAGAAAAATTAATTAATTGCAGTTCAGTGCTTCCGTACTTCTGTTTAACTGAATGGGAGAAATTGAAGCTGTAGAACCCAACGGGCGATGGCTGTAGAAAGGAAGTCCCGCCTTTCAGGTAAAAGAGCCAATCATCTTTTAGAAACAGACATCACCTGTCAATCAATCAACTCGCTAACGTGCATGCGCATTTAGTGTAATATGAGGTCAACATTCGGTTTAGTGATGCGCGATTGATTCATGTGATAATACACAGTCACACTGCATTAAATCAGTAAATGCGTTTATAAATCTAATCTTCAACTGGCCACGACATGATACACATACTCGCTCAATCCACTGATTAAACAGTCGAACTGCTCCGTATTACTGGGAGAATGAGACTCGACTCAATCCGGGTGGCGGAGGATGAATCTCAGTTGTGTCTAAGACCGTCAATCCATGCATCTTATCACGTGACTTGTTGAGCTCGTTACCATGGAGACGTAGCGCGTGTGGAGGCTTCAAGCTATTCTCCGCGGCATCCACACACAACTCACCACACGCCCCACCGAGAGCGAGAACCACATTATAGCGACCACGAGAAGGTTACCCCATGTGACACTCCTCCCTAGCAACCGGGGCAATTTGGTTGCTAAGGAGACCTGGCTGGAGTCTCTCAGCACGCCCTGGATTCAAACTCACGACTCCAGGTGTGATAGTCAGCGTCAGTGCTCGCTGAGATACCCAGACCCTCCCTAGCAACCGGGGCAATTTGGTTGCTAAGGAGACCTGGCTGGAGTCTCTCAGCACGCCCTGGATTCAAACTCACGACTCCAGGTGTGATAGTCAGCGTCAGTACTCGCTGAGATACCCAGACCCTCCCTAGCAACCGGGGCAATTTGGTTGCTAAGGAGACCTGGCTGGAGTCTCTCAGCACGCCCTGGATTCAATCTCATGACTCCAGGTGTGATAGTCAGCGTCAGTACTCGCTGAGATACCCAGACCCCAACTTTACTTTTTTTAAAGAGAAGGAGGGACGTGTCGAAATATATTGTCGTGGTAATCAATATTACGCCGCAGATTCTGTCGATTGCTCTTCACTTGTATTGACCTCAGAATATTCCTTTATTTCTGGATTTCAATTTATCTTAATTTCCCAGATCAGTCGTTTATTGGAGTAATTAGTATATTTTTAGAGTTCATCTCGCTGTTAATGTCTTGATTATGTAGCACGTTTTACACAGTTAAGAGGAGGCAGTAGCCATGGAGACGGAGTTGCTAAGGGACTATCGCTTCGGACGTCAACAGCTGATGGAGATATTGGGACACGTGTGTTTGTGAGTGAGCGTTCGGTCAGTTTTCAGTGATGATTCTGAGCAAAGGTAGATTAGTAAATGAACAAAGACTCATAGCATAACACCTGTAGAGCGGCATTCCTCTCTTACTTGCCCACAGAGGTGAGAACTGCAGAATACAGTCGTCTTATTATTATTAATATGCTCTTGAAGTCTATGGCAGCCCATAGAACTGCATGGAGGAAAATGCTGAAATTTGGCACACTGATAGAGGAACCTTTCAAGTGTAACTGACCCAAATTTGGGCTCTCTAACTCGAACCCTCTATTGCTACCAACTGTTCAAAATTGAACACACGTTTCGGCCTGTAACCTTTAACCCATACTACCCAGAAACATGTTTTTCCTGTGATGTCTTGGCTCAACGGACAACATTTTTGCTAAATCCTCCTAGACCGTTTGACCGATTCACTCAAAACTTGGTATCATCGTGGGACACTCATGAAAATTTTTCATGGAATTTATGACGATAGACGAAACCGTTCTTGTATACCGGATCAACAAAATCAATGGCGAGCACACCAGAATGGACACGCGGCTGTACCTTAGCAACGGTTTAGCGTTTTGAAACAAAACTTGGTGTATATATGTCATCACAAGCATGACCTGAGGGTACCTGAGCCGTTTCGTACAGCGCCACCTAGTGGACAAGAAATATAACTTCTAAATAGTTTGGCCTAAATTCAAGAGAGTGGTCTCTTTAGATTCCTTGCGAGTCGAATTATACCCAAAATTCCTATGTTGACCATTTTAGGCGTCGTCATTTTGAATTTTGTTGTAAAATCTTGTATTTTACGAACACATTGGCATATCGTTACGGTATGCATCATTGGCGCTGTGCTCCGAGAGACCATATAAAGTTTACGTGTGGCGCCACCTTGTGGTCAAAAGTTATAACGAAATGTGCAAAAAATGCTTTTGATTAATTTGGTCGGTCATCCTGTGACTGCTCTTTGTAGATTCATTGGGTTATGCCAAGCACGATGCCAAGCACGATGATACCCAATTTGCCATGGTGGGCAATACTTCCTTTCCACCGTAGACCAATGATTGACCAAACCGTACTCGTGTGAACGCATCAACAAATTAAAAAATAATCGAAGGCTGTATCTGTGCAACACTTTGGCATGAAACTTTCTGTGCCATCCCCAGAGTGCACCATACAAATCTGGCAACAGCGCCACCTATGGGTCAAAGGTTAGAATAACTTTTCATAACCAAATAGCAAGTACTTGTATTTGACGTGTATTATCTGGTTCTGGGTCCAGACACTGAATCCGCTGCAGTTGGCGAGACGTTAACTGGCATTTTACAAACTCGACGAGGACTCGGTCGTCAATCTCGACATCCCCGCCGGTACTAAACCACATTAAAACCATTTCACACAAGACTTGGTGTGCACTTTTCTCACTGTAGACGTCTAGAACGTAAAGTCTGGTTAAAACATTTCTGCACTCTCTAGTTGATTTCATTTGTCCATCAGTGTGTGTTCATGCATCACAGGAGAGTTACACCGGCGGCCAAACGTCTGGAATAATGTGCAGATTTTGCTGTTTCAGAAGGAAATTGGTTCTTTATTTCACTAAAGTGGCATTCAGCTGATCACAATATTTGGGACATTACTGATGTATAAATCATCATCACTATCTGAAGAAGTCATTGTTGATCAAATCTCGACAGCAGCATCAGTCCAACACCTCATCCTCGAGTGATCATGAGAAACTGATCTTTAGATACTAGAACATCACCATTATATCAAACACAGCTGAAACATATTTGGTTCATTAAATGAAGCTCAACATTGTCTTTGTGTTTATGTATGCCACAGTATGCAATAGACTGGCACGTCTTAAGGTCAATATGAGGTCAAAAATGGCAAAAAAGAAACTCGTCAGTCAATCATTGTTTTGAGGAACGAAGGTGATACGATGCTTGAAATTGCCAAAAATAATTAGGGTGTTCTGGGTGGTTGCTAGAGTATTTTGTGTGGTTACTTGGGTGTTATGACTGGTTGCTAGGGTATTCTGGGTGGTTACTCGGGTGTTCTGACTGGTTGTTTGGGAGTTCTGACTGGTTGCTAGAGCGTTCTGTGTGGTTACTTGGGTCTTCTGACTGGTTGCTAGAGTATTCTGTGCCGTTACTTGGGTGTTCTGACTGGTTGCTAGACTGTTCTGTGTGGTTACTTGGGTCTTCTGACTGGTTGCTAGAGTATTCTGTGTGGTTACTTGGGTGTTCTGACTGGTTGCTAGGGTGTTCTGTGTGGTTACTTGGGTCTTCTGACTGGTTGCTAGAGTATTCTGTGTGGTTACTTGGGTCTTCTGACTGGTTGCTAGAGTATTCTGTGTGGTTACTTGGGTCTTCTGACTGGTTGCTAGAGTATTCTGTGCCGTTACTTGGGTGTTCTGACTGGTTGCTAGAGCGTTCTGTGTGGTTACTTGGGTCTTCTGACTGGTTGCTAGAGTATTCTGTGTGGTTACTTGGGTCTTCTGACTGGTTGCTAGAGTATTCTGTGCCGTTAATTGGGTGTTCTGACTGGTTGCTAGACTGTTCTGTGTGGTTACTTGGGTCTTCTGACTGGTTGCTAGAGTATTCTGTGTGGTTACTTGGGTGTTCTGACTGGTTGCTAGGGTGTTCTGGGTGGTTACTCGGGTGTTCTGACTGGTTGCTAGAGTGTTCTGTGTGGTTACTTTGGTGTTCTGACTGGTTGCTAGGGTATTCTGGGTGGTTGTTTGGGTGTTCTGACTGGTTGCTAGAGCGTTCTGTGTGGTTACTTGGGTGTTCTGACTGGTTGCTAGAGTGTTCTGGGTGGTTACTTGGGTCTTCTGACTGGTTGCTAGAGTGTTCTGGGTGGTTACTTGGGTCTTCTGACTGATTGCTAGAGTGTTCTGTGCGGTTACTTGGGTGTTCTGACTGGTTGCTAGAGTGTTCTGTGCGGTTACTTGGGTGTTCTGACTGGTTGCTAGGGTGTTCTGGGTGGTTACTTGGGTGTTCTGACTGGTTGCTAGAGTGTTCTGTGCGGTTACTTGGGTGTTCTGACTGGTTGCTAGGGTGTTCTGGGTGGTTACTCGGGTGTTCTGACTGGTTGCTAGAGTGTTCTGTGCGGTTACTTTGGTCTTCTGACTGGTTGCTAGGGTGTTCTGGGTGGTTACTCGGTGTTCTGACTGGTTGCTAGAGTGTTCTGTGCGTTTACTTGGGTGTTCTGACTGGCTGCTAGAGTGTTCAGTCGGGTGTTCTGACTGGTTGCTAGGGCGTTCTGTGTGGTTACTTGGGTGTTCTGACTGACTGCTAGGGTGTTCACTCGGGTGTTCTGACTGGTTGCTAGGGTGTTCTGTGTGGTTACTTGGGTGTTCTGACTGGTTGCTAGGGTGTTGTGTGGGGTTATTTGGGTGTTCTGACTGGTTCCTATAGTGCTCTGGGTGGTTACTAGGGTGTTCTGACTGGTTGCTAGGGTGTACAAACTGACCGCTAGAATAACAAGGATCTGCAAAACTGCATATGGAGGATTTATTGAGGAGAACTCTGAAGTAGTTTGTCAAATTGTAATAGTAATTTTCCATGCTATTAATGTTCTGAATTTACATTGTGATCAGTTGAATGCCACTTTGGTGAATGAAAGTACCAATTTCTTTCCATAAGAGCAAAATCTGTCCATTATTCCAAACTTTTGTCCACCAGTGTGTCATTCAAGTCATGAAAGGTAATTTCCAGCACATCTCAAATGCTGTATTGTGTTTAATAGAATGTTCTATACAAATATGCATTGATCATAAGGTGTGGGAACCCGTTTCCATTATGAAGACGAGTTAAGAACGCTCCTGTTCTCCCTTATGAACCCGTCAATGTTCTTCTGTCCAACCGCAGGATGGGACGCAGATTAAATCCATCCAGCAGTTCTCATCTCTCTGATCACACCAAAGCGATGCGCTCCGAGTCACGCCTCACACTTCCTGCCGTACCACATTCAGAAGCAATACGAGCTGAACTTGCCCAAGTATCTTGGGCCTGATTGTCTCGCTGAACTGATCACCTCCTGTTACTGAGCTAGCATCTGATACAGAATACAGTGCAACAAGGAACTTTTCAGAGATTTTATTCTTGTATTATAAAATACACAAAATCCTGTGTGACGAATGTGCTTCCAACGACAACTCAAAACCTCAAACGTCACATTTACACCTGTTGGCTGAACGGAGGATCATTCGGCAGCACCGAAGCCGTCTCTCCATCAATACAAGCGCTAACAGCCGCTCCTCACTGAATCCCATCTGTGGAGGAACACCACCGCACACCTGCAAACACAACAATGAAACCGTCAAACGTCACGTCATAAGAGCTACTGTACATTCCTCAAACTATTTCAGCTCAAACAAACCTCACAATTCCCTTCGAGGAATGACTCCTGACCAGGCCTCAAACGTCAGCAGGACTTCACCCTAAACAGAGCAAATGAACATGATCACGAAGGCAGGACTAACACACAAGTATTACAGTAAGTGTTGTCTTTGGTCATATGAGGGCTGTGCTAGTAATGAGCTGAACGGGGCACGTGACAGTCCCAGGACTAGGGCGAGCAAACAACGGAGATTTCTAAAATGCATAAAGAGTGCAACAGGTGACCTGGAAAATTTAACTGAGGGTTTGGCAGGCACCATGCAGATGTGACAAACTATAATTAACATCTGCGAGAAAGGAACAGGTAAAACTGAGTGTGAACAGGAGAGCAAATGAAGTTTACCTCAGCGACACAGGGCTGTAGATGCTCCAGGACCCGTTTGAGGACTGACACCCCACTCTTTACAGTAGCAGAGCGCTTGGATTCAACGAAGCATTTCTTTCAGCTCTTTCTGGCTTTTGGTTCAACTCAAGGACTAATGGTGCAGGATTGGCTCCGAGGGTTAAGTACAGTTAAGCACTAGTTAAGTGCCCCAGTGATGCTGGAAACCTTGGGAATATTTCTCGAGTTCCCATCTCAAAAATATGCAATGGCTCATTTTGAACAAATGTACTGCAATCGGTTTGTCCTGTGTGTGTTTGTGTGCTACAGCGTTTAAAACATTTATTGCATAAGGCAGCATTTAAATGTGACATACACCGATGCCTCGGGTCAATCAAAAGTGCTACATTAAGTGGCATGTGTTCCAGTAATGGCCGATTGATCTTTCATGGAGACGGCAGCAGGTTTTGATCATGTCTGGAGTGGGGGCGGAGCTTCATTCTTCTGGGAGGACATCAGGTCTTTAGTTTCAGTAAATTCTCTACATGCATCTCCTCACTACAGTCTCTTCTGCAACCAATCGTACGGTCTCAGACAGGTCAAAAATATGATGCCAGGTCACAATTCAGATCTTTAAAAAAATAAAATCAAGGAAATCTTGTGCATGAAGAAAATGAAATCTATCAAATTAAGACGGTTTGCATTTTTACATGCACAAATCCACCCACCAAAATGAAATGTATTTTTGCAGTTACAGGGATATTTTTCACTTACAGGAGAAAAAAAAAATTGAATTTACAGGATTTTTTTTATTCAGGATTTTTGGCATTTACAGAGAATTTAAATTTTTTACATTTCAGCAATTTTTGGCATTAACAGGGATTTTTATTTTGTTGCAATTGCAGATTTTTTAATATACACAGATTTTTTTTATTTTATTTCAGGAATTGTTTGCATTTACAGGGATTTTTTTTTTTTTAAATAGGATTTTTTTGCATTTACAGAGAATTTGTATTGCTTTTAATTTCAGGAATTTTTGCATTTACAGGGATTTTTTTTTATTTTCTTGCAATTACAGAATTATTTTTTTGTTGATTTTACAGGAATTTTTATTTTAGGGATTTGTTTGCATTTACAGGATTTTAATGTATTTTTTTATGTGGCCTATAAAAAAATAAAATAAAGTTCCTGTAAATACAAAAAACACACACACACACTGGTATATTATAAAACAATTCTCATGACAGTAATTGTTTATCTATTTAAAAAAGGAAAAACTTTAATTGTCATGAAAAAGGACAACACAAAAAAATAATGTCCTTTAAAAATGAAGTCTTTGTTCATGCAGATTAATTCTCTCTCTACTGGTTTTGGGGTGAAACTGCGTTTAGGAGCCTCACACTGACGCTGAGAGAAACACTTCCCATCTTCTAGATCTTTGAAAGGCACAAACAGGATTCAGAGCATTTGAACAAATAGTTTTGTTTAATGAGCTCCATGAAGCTAAAAATGGATCAGCAAAACAAAATTAAAACAAAAAGGAGTCAAATCTTCATACAAAGAACACAAGAGCACACGTCTTCTTCCCGTTCTGGAGTGTACTTTAACAATCTTCTCTTTCAAGTAACTGATTCATGGATTGAGTTCATCATTACATCAACACAGTTTAAAATGCAGGCGTGGAGCGGAGACAGATACCTCAAGCGGAGCGAGAATTAGCACATCTGCGCCAGTGTCTGCCCACTCCAGCTGCGCAGCCGTCACCAGTCTGCAAGGAATTCACTTTTTGGATACTGGACATGGACAATAGATCCCCTTACAGCTTTTAAAAAGGAGCCTTTCATTTACTTATATATAAAATAATAAAACAAAGGAACAGCAGCTCCGATGACGTAACGCACCGTGCTGGTGCACAGAACTACTTGTAACAGATGCTTACAAATAAAATGACAAAGAAATATAAAATACAAAAGAGCCTAAGAGGAGGTTAAATCAGACCAGAGATGCTCCACACTCCCCATAAAAGCAAAGCTTGGCAGGACTCCAATAACAGACAAGGTTTGGTCAGCATTCGCAAATTGTACAAATGGCCTTTCCCCCCTTTAAGAGTACTAGGTGTATATATTAAAGAAAAACAGAGAGAGAGGGGGAGAGAGAGTCTTTAGAAAGCTCAGCCAGTGATGTCACGTCTTGGGTTTAGTCTTGAGCAGCTGAGGAGGAATATCACACATGAGGACACGGAAGAATCTCAACAGGGTTTAACACACACTCCCACGCCAACCCGCTGATCCGATCAAAACATACGGGGGAAATACGCACGGGAGAGGGGTCATCGGAGCACTGAATGAGCGAGAGAGCCTCATTTGGGAGCCGACGGTCACTCCGCTAATTAAAGGAGACGCCCGCGGTCCTGCTGGAGATATTTCACCTCAGCAAAGATGAAGGGCTGCCGTTAATGAGACGGACCCCAAACAATAAATGATAACTGGTCCTTTAAAACGGCACACTTTGGATTTAAAAATGTTCCCCAATTATTATGCGCAAAAAACATCTAAAAATGGTATGTGGCCAAAACGGTTCTAGGAACTTAAAGAAAAAGTGTTCTCGCCGCTCTACGTTGTAAACGAGGGTGGTCGACATGCTTGTATGGGGATTGTAGAGCAGTAGAGGCTATTACATACCATAACTATCATAGCCATCTCTGTAAGACCCGCCCCGATCACCATAACCTGAACCCCTGCAAGAGAACACACAAACAAGCACGTTAACACACAACGCAAACGGGCGCGGTTCCTGATTAAAGACACCTGCGTGGTCATCACTCACCGGTCTCGGCTGTAGCCGCCGCCACCTCCTGAAGAGTACCCGCCTCCACCTCCGCTTTTGTATCCTCCGCCGCCGCCATAGCTCCGGTCACTGCCGTAACTACGGTCACCACCGCCGTAGCCACCGCCACCTTAAAGGGACGAGACGACATTATAATGCGAAGAATTCACAAACGCTCATTATTGCGGTCAAACTAAAGGGTGGTGATCTGCTCACCTCTCGGACCGCCTCTTCCTCGCCCTCCTCGGAAGAATCCTCCACCTCCTCTTCCTCCACCGCCGCCACCACCACCTCCCCTGTAGGAGCCACCACCCGATCGTCCGCCGCCACCGCCACCACCCTTACCAGCTTCATCCACACGGATCGTCCGTCCATCAACAGACTGCACACAGAGAACGGTCAACTCATATTGAGAGAACGGTCATATTGGCTCAGTTTACTTTAAAGGGATAGTTTAGAAGGCTAAAGCTCCAAAAAGCACATAAAAGCAACATAAAAGTTCTGGTCACCATTCACTTGCATTGTATAGTGCAGAAGTCAAAAACATCTGGGATGGCATTTTTGAATTCAATAAAATACAATTTGCACACGAAAATATTAAAACAATAAAGACTTTAACCAACCTTTCCATTCATTCCTTCAAGCGCATCTTTGGCATCATCTGGATTCTCAAAGGTAACGAAGCCGAACCCTCTGGACCGGTTGGTTTCTCGGTTTCGGGCCACATGAACTGAACAGAGAAAAACACATTATAATGAGCTGCTCATTATGATAATCACATGCACGAAACGAACCAATCCAAAGCAGCCAGACCGCAGGGAGCATCTGTGATTGGCTGGAAGCGTCTGAACTCACCGTTGGTGATCACACCATATTTGGAGAACGCGTCCTCTAGCGACTGTTCGGTGGTATCGAAACTCAGACCGCCGATAAACAGCTTCCCTTCGTCAGACATCGCGACTGATCTACACAAAAACATCATTACATTTCACAACGCATTCAAACTAATGTATATACACATGATAACTTACATTCATTTAGCCTAAAAGTACCCAGAAATATAATATATATATATATATATATATATATATATACACACATACATACACACACACACACACAAATTAAACATTAACGTAATGCATGCCTTTTCATTCGATTATCGTTTAAAAACACATATCTTTATTTTTATGCACTGTATTTAAGAACTAGTGAATCTGGGTCACCGCACGCGCAGCCGCAGAGTAGGTCAAACAAAAGACTCCACTTAAAACAGACGAATGATCGAATAAATGGTGAATAACGACAGATGCGAGACCGTCCGAAACCATTTAAGCAACATAATAAACAATTACAAGCTACTAGACAGTGAATGTACCGATATATTGATAAATTGTGATGAAGAAGACGAGGAGGATGAAGAGCTCGAGCTGCGACGCCATTTTAATCAGCGCGTGTCATTCAGACCAAAAACACGCGCGAATCTCCTCAATCCGACTGTATAAATCGGTTATAATTAAATCTAGTGTCATATGCATTGAATGCAGTGAATGAATGCGAATAAAATACGCGTACCTGTAATGTCGCAGAAGTGGATGCGGTAAAGTTCAATCCGTCAAGCGCGAAACCCGAAGACCCAGAAAACAGACGCGCAGCAGCTTATAAAGACTCCAGAGAAAGAGGCGGAGCCTAAACACTGATATTTGCATACCGCATACTACACACTAG
Organism: Xyrauchen texanus; assembly: GCF_025860055.1. Classification (NCBI taxonomy): domain Eukaryota; kingdom Metazoa; phylum Chordata; class Actinopteri; order Cypriniformes; family Catostomidae; genus Xyrauchen; species Xyrauchen texanus. The sequence continues at coordinate 647,111 of NC_068281.1, forward strand.
ACAGACAGACACAGTTAGCTAGACAGACAGACAGACAGATAGTTAGCTAGACAGACAGACAGATAGACAGACAGATAGTTAGCTAGACAGACAGATAGATAGACAGACATACAGTTATTTTTATTATTATTTTATATATTACCAAATTTTATAATTTTAATTAAATTAAATCAATACAACTTTAAATATTTAGTTTTTATTTTATTTATTTAAAGATCACTCAATTCAATTTGATGGAATTTTATTATGAAATTGAAATCTTAAAGCTGAAGTACGAAACTTGTTCTGTGTTGAATTCTTCTTTAATATTCAGACAACTAGCCGTAAACCATTTAAGAGGTTTATTTAAAACCATAAACACTGTGTCTCTTTGGTGCCCGGTCGGTTCTCCCTGTGGCCAGCCCATCCCTGCCCACCAACATCACTCAACCAATAGTGTGACTTGGGGGCGGAGCCATTTCTTTGTTAGACCAATGGCAGGTGGGGGGGTATTCAGAAAGCTGTTTTGAAAACAATGTTTATTTGAATGTGTGTGTGTGTGTGTGTTTCTGTGTGTGTGTGTGTGTGTCTGTGTGTGTTTCTGTGTGTGTGTGTGTGTCTGTGTGCGCGTGTTTCTGTGTGTGTCTGAGTGTGTGTGTGAGAGTGTGTGTGTTTCTGTGTGTGTGAGTGTGTGTTTTTGTGTGTGTAATTTGATGTTTTTTCAACATCCTAAAACTTAATACTATATTGAAAGATTTACAGTTAGATAACATGTACACTTTATCTGCATTATAGTACATATGAGCATTGTTGGCCAATGTTAAATAATGCTGAATGCTTAAAGAAAGCCGTGTGCATATGAGAGATAAACTGTGATCTGAGTTTGACTGTATCGACTGTGAGACACTTGAAGTACAGCAGCAGTATCGACCAATAAAACCAGTATGTTCCTGGTTAAACCTGTATGACCTGTTTAATCAGAGTCAGACACTCATACAGGAAATCAGTCTTCCCTTCAAACATTCAGAGACAGATCTGCTATAGATGACGTGTGTGTCGGTCTATTGAGAGACAATCAGTGTTATCCACCGCTTCATTCATTATTCATAACCCTGAGCCCTGCCCAATCCAGTTAAATAATCAACACAATATTTCATACAATATGTTAGAGTCTGAGTGAGAACATTTCATTATTCATTCAAATAAAAGAAAGATACAGATTAAAGAAACTTTTTGGCAAAAAGTGTCGAGAGCATATAGAGAGGGAGTGGACACACCAGTATTTCTCAGGGTCGGTTTGTCTGAAGCAACACAAACTTTGAGGCTTGAATAAATTTGTATTATTGCTACAAAAAAAAAATCACATTTATAAAAACATGACGACTTCCCACAATTAAACATTTATAACACATAATCACACATGCTAATATCAAACATGCTAATATCATACATGCTCATATCAAACATGCTAATATCATACATGCTCATATAAAACATGCTAATATCATACATGCTCATATCAAACATGCTAATATCATACATGCTCATATAAAACATGCTAATATCATACATGCTCATATCAAACATGCTAATATCATACATGCTCATATCAAACATGCTCATATCAAACATGCTAATATCATACATGCTCATATAAAACATGCTCATATCATACATGCTCATATCAAACATGCTCATATCATACATGCTCATATAAAACATGCTAATATCGTACATGCTCACATCAAACATGCTAATATCATACATACTCATATCACACATACTAATATCATACATGCTCATATAAAACATGCTCATATCATACATGCTCATATAACACATGCTAATATCACACATGCTCATATCACACATGCTCAAATCACACATGCTAATATCATACATGCTCATATCAAACATGCTAATATCAAACATGCTAATATCACACATGCTCATATCAAACATGCCAATATCACACATGCTCATATCAAACATGCTAATATCATACATGCTCATATCAAACATGCTCATATCATACATGCTCATATCAAACATGCTCATATCATACATGCTCATATCACACATGCTCATATCAAACATGCCAATATCATACATGCTCATATCACACATGCTCATATCACACATGCTAATATCAAACACGCTCATATCAAACACGCTCATATCAAACACGCTCATATCACACACGCTCATATCACACACGCTCATATCACACACGCTCATATCACACACGCTCATATCAAACACGCTCATATCACACGCTCATATCAAACACGCTCATATCAAACACGCTCATATCACACACGCTCATATCACACACGCTCATATCAAACACGCTCATATCACACGCTCATATCAAACACGCTCATATCACACACGCTCATATCAAACATGCTCATATCACACACGCTCATATCAAACATGCTCATATCACACATGCTCATATCACACACGCTCATATCACACGCTCATATCAAACACGCTCATATCACACGCTCATATCAAACACGCTCATATCACACGCTCATATCAAACACGCTCATATCACACACGCTCATATCAAACACGCTAATATCACACACGCTCATATCACACACGCTCATATCACACGCTCATATCAAACACGCTCATATCACACGCTCATATCACACACGCTCATATCACACACGCTCATATCACACACGCTCATATCACACGCTCATATCAAACACGCTCATATCAAACACGCTCATATCACACACGCTCATATCACACACGCTCATATCAAACACGCTCATATCACATACGCTCATATCACACGCTCATATCAAACACGCTCATATCAAACGCTCATGTCACACGCTCATATCAAACACGCTCATATCACACGCTCATATCACACACGCTCATATCACACGCTCATATCACACACGCTCATATCACACACGCTCATATCACACGCTCATATCACACGCTCATATCACACGCTCATATCACACGCTCATATCACACACGCTCATATCACACGCTCATATCACACACGCTCATATCACACGCGCTCATATCACACGCTCATATCACACACGCTCATATCACACACGCTCATATCACACGCTCATATCACACACGCTCATATCACACACGCTCATATCACACACGCTCATATCACACACGCTCATATCACACACGCTCATATCACACACGCTCATATCACACGCTCATATCACACACGCTCATATCACACACGCTCATATCACACGCTCATATCACACACGCTCATATCACACACGCTCATATCACACACGCTCATATCACACACGCTCATATCACACACGCTCATATCACACACGCTCATATCAAACACGCTCATATCACACACGCTCATATCACACACGCTCATATCAAACACGCTCATATCACACACGCTCATATCAAACACGCTCATATCACATACGCTCATATCACACGCTCATATCAAACACGCTCATATCACACGCTCATATCACACACGCTCATATCACACACGCTCATATCACACACGCTCATATCACACACGCTCATATCACACACGCTCATATCAAACACGCTCATATCACACACGCTCATATCAAACGCCATATCACACGCTCATATCAAACACGCTCATATCACACACGCTCATATCACACACGCTCATATCACACACGCTCATATCACACACGCTCATATCAAACACGCTCATATCAAACACGCTCATATCACACACGCTCATATCACACACGCTCATATCACACACGCTCATATCACACACGCTCATATCAAACACGCTCATATCACACACGCTCATATCACACACGCTCATATCAAACACGCTCATATCACACACGCTCATATCACACACGCTCATATCACACACGCTCATATCACACACGCTCATATCACACACGCTCATATCAAACACGCTCATATCAAACACGCTCATATCAAACACGCTCATATCAAACACGCTCATATCACACACGCTCATATCACACACGCTCATATCACACACGCTCATATCAAACACGCTCATATCACACACGCTCATATCACACACGCTCATATCACACACGCTCATATCAAACACGCTCATATCAAACACGCTCATATCAAACACGCTCATATCAAACACGCTCATATCACACACGCTCATATCACACACGCTCATATCACACACGCTCATATCAAACACGCTCATATCACACACGCTCATATCACACACGCTCATATCACACACGCTCATATCACACACGCTCATATCAAACACGCTCATATCACACACGCTCATATCAAACACGCTCATATCACACACGCTCATATCAAACACGCTCATATCACACACGCTCATATCACACACGCTCATATCACACACGCTCATATCACACACGCTCATATCACACACGCTCATATCTATGGCAAGCCGTTTTAACTTTTATTCATTTCCAGGATATGAAGACTTGATATCAACAATTCAATTTTCACTAGTTAAAATGATAGTTATTGATATCAGGAATTCGATTTCTACTAGTAACAATGGAAATTTTTTATATCAGAAATTACATTTCCACTAGTAACAATGCTAATTCTTGATATCAACAATTACATTTTTACTAGTTAAATGCTCATTCTAGATATCAACAATTGTATTTCAACTAGTAAAAACTATAATTCTTGATATCTGTAATTGTATTTTCACTAGTGAAATGTCACCATAGGCTGCCATTCAAAATCAATTGCTGATATCAAGAATTGATTTCTTACTTGTTGAAATTCCAATTTCACATATCAGAAATACAATTCGTACTAGTAAAAACCTTTATTTTTGATATCAAGAATTCAATTGTCACTAGTTGAAATGTCTATTCTTGATATCAACAATTGAACTGCTACTAGTAACAATGTTCATTTTTGATCTCAATAATTCCATTTTCACTAGTGACAATGTTCATTTCTGCTATCATGAATGTGATTGTTACTAGTAAGAAAGCCATTGTAGATATCTGAAATTATGTTGATATCATAAATACATTTTCAGATATCAAAAATTTACATTTTTACTAGTAGCAATTTAATTGTTGATATCCAGAATAGACATTTTTACTAGTAACCACGTAATTCTTGATATCAAGAATTCACATTTTTACTAGTAACAATGTAATTATTGATATCAACAAACCAAGTTGATATCTGAAATTGCCATTGCAACTAGTGAAAATAGAATTACTGATATCTTAAATAATATTTTAACTAGTGAAAATAGAATTACAGATATCTAGAAATGTAATTTTTACAGGTAAGAATAGCTATGGTAATGAATTTATGAATATTAACGAGTAGGGGTGTGACTAGATGTGGTGCCACGAGCTCTGGCCAGAATAAAATGTGACGAGATTTCTCGTGGAGTGAAAAGCTATCGCCATGACAGAGAAATATCACGTTTCATTTGATTGGCCACCACCAGGTCAAAAAAAATTGTGTTCTCATTTTTTGTCTTCAAAACGAAATAAAAAAACATTAACAAAGCATTAATTTAGCCTATCACATATTTTGCCCTTCTCGTGAACATTAATAAACCTCATGGCGTTTTTTTTTTTTTTCATTTATTTTGTTGTTTTCTTCACACTTTGTTCTAATGCATCAAATGAAAATACAGTAGGCTACAACCAAAACGAAAAATAAAACATTTTTGTAAACATTAGCTACCATTTGTACAGTTGTGTAGCCTACTACTAAATCATGAATTCATGAATTAAATATTTTTTTCACGCATTTTTCCTTTCGATTAATAGGTCTATTCATTTAGGCTAAGTAGCCTATACTTATCATTCTTTCTTCATTATATTACTTTTATGCAATGAATAGGGCTGTATGAAATGTACTTAACCAAGGTTTAAAAATGCTTTAAAATGATAAATTAATTTTAAATATATGTCATGTTAATATAGGCTATAGACAATATTATTACCAGTGTTACTGATATAACTAAGCAGGATAGACAAAGGTTTTCCAACTAATCTAACTTCTAGAAAAAACGATTTTTTTTGTTCGCTTTCTCTGGCTCTTGGTGTTTTTGTAGACAAATTTCAGTGCAGTAATTTAATTTATTTTATTTATTTATACTGAATATAACAGAACTCTGTATAATGTAAGGGTCTTTATTTAATAGTTTTTTTTCATAACGAGCCGGAGTCTGTTAGACAGATTTAAACGCTACCCTTTTCAACAACGTGGTAAAGACAGAACATAATGTGTAGCCTATAATGCGTACAAATTTAAAGCAGTTTTACTGGACAATGTTTCAAGGCCGCTGCTGGCCAAATGGGTGCCCTAAGCAGCATTGTAGCCTGTGGGGCTGTCCCAATTTAATTGTATTTTCTCTATTGAAATGTCACCATAGGCTGCCATTCAAAATCAATTGTTGATATCAAGAATTGAATTGATGATATCAAAAATTGCCATTGTTACTAGTAGAAATCGAATTCCTGATATCAATAACTATCATTTTAACTAGTGAAAATACAATATCAACAATTCAATTCTTGATATCACCAATTGATTTTGAATGGCTATGGCAAGCCGTTTTAACTTTTATTCATTTCCAGGATGGTGACATTTCACTAGTGAAAATACAATTACAGATATCAACAATTCAATTCTTGATATCAACAATTAAATTCTTGATATCAATAATTCAATTCTTGATATCAACAATTTAACCGTCAGCGGTTTTCCGATCAGATGCTCTCACTTTTGGCGCCTGAAAAGCGGTCCGTGTAAGATGGAGGAAGAAACAGCTTCATCAGAGCAGGTAACGCTAGATGCGGCAGTTTCTGCCTTTGATAGAATTTTTAATGTCGCAAATAGAGCAAGAATGGAACTTATGCAGAGTTCATCGAACGACAATTTGCTTGCTGCTACAAGGAGGCTTTTTCGACGGTCTCGAAATCGACATTCAGGTAAGTAGGCCTTTTGCGAAACATGTTTCTGAGTTTCGAAAAGCTTTCTTTTTTTCAGTTGCTAGCCTTCCATTCATACACATTGGGATGCATAGCCTACGCTTTTTCTCCATTCAATCTCATTACAATTTGATGTTGGTTTTTTGTTGTTGCTGGAGACACTTGAAATAGACCTAATACTATAATATTAAATGTACCCGATTATGTCAAGAATTTGGTAATTGATGTGCAAATAAAAAATAGTCCCACAATTGTTAGAAAATGATTTTTAAAAATCGGCATGTTGTGAATTCCCAGTGATAGGCTTGACCAGGGGCGAGTTTCCAAATCATTGCAAAGTTGTACGGGAACACGTCTCATTTCGAAAGCTGTTGCTACGTAGTACGCAACCTCTGCAGGCTAAAGTAAAAGTACAAGTGCCCTGATGAGTCTTCATTGCTGATGATGAGGGCTTTCGAAGCTTCGAAACATTTACGAATATTTGTTTTCGAACAAGCGATTCAGAGCCCGTATCAAACTGCCAAAGTCACGTGATTTAAGTATAAACGATCTGTGAAACCATGAGCCAGTGTCTATTCTATATTATTTTGTTTATAAGTTACCTGATCTCGGATTATAAATTTGTTGACATTCGAAGCTAAGCCGAAATCTCATTGACCAGTGTTAAACTAAATAAATAATAATAATAATAATAATAAAAAAATAAAAATCGTTATTCCTTTTCGAATAGGATATCAAACTGGTAAAACGTACACGTTGATCAGAGGGTTTTCTTATTTCATTTATTCAGTCTTTAATGTTCTGTTTTATAGGTACAGCCGGAAGACGAGAAAACCTTTGTTGGAATGTTGGGCTGTTTTTGCTTCCTGGCCCAACCTTTACAAAGCTACCTACAGTGACAGAACGCAGAAAAATGACACAAACTGGATTTGGTAATGGCACAGTGAATTATGAGATTTTTTAAAATTAATGTTATTTTTTATAATAATACAGTAATATTATTATTTTTTCTTTCAAAACATCTTTAGGTAGCCCTGTGGATGACACAGGTAAAGAAAAAGTCTCCCAAATCCAAATGAATTGGAGTTTGGCAGATTTCAAACAATGTATCTGTCAAAGTTTCCCAGATGTCAGCCTGAATTTGATTGGATATGAATTAGCCAAGGCTGACAGAGGAAATAAATTACAGAAGCTTCAGGTTACTTCTGTCAAAGAATTAAAGCAAGCTCTTGGCCGGAGTAGGCTGTACATTCTGCCATTAGCAGAATTATACCAGGTTTGTAATAATTTTCTTTGATAATGCTAAAATGTAAAAGTGTGTTGTTGTGTAAATGACAACAATTACCCGCACAGGAATCACCACCTCCTTTGTGCCCGTCACAAAGTGCACCTGAAGCAGGAGCCAACTCTGAGAGAACTCCATCCGTGGTGATTGACCTTTACTGATTTTAGTGGCAACACAGATGACACTGCAGACAGCACAGTGGTAACTAAGAGTAGACCTATAACGTTTTAAACCAATATGTACCAGAGTCTGTGTTGATCATTTGTTTCTCATAATATTTAAGTCAGATATTTTTGATGTGTTAATAGGTCTTGCAGCAGTGGCGATCTTTGCGGCAAGAACAAGACAAAGAATTTGAACAATCTTTAATGGCAGACAGAGAAAAAGTAACTATTATTTCACTGCAACCCAGCAACCACCTATCTTTTTACTTTCTAAATTTGCAAGTATACATCAAAGAAACATGATAGTAGCATACTGTTAGTCTTGTAATACTTCAGCTAATATGTGTAAATGTCTTTGATTAAGAACATTATTAAAATCCTGCATTAAGCTATATATAAACTGCATTAGCTGTATATATATAAACTTTTGAATGTTGAGGTCCTCTTTACTAATCTTGAGAAAATCGTGTTTGTGACCAGTTGCAAAACATGAGTCCGGGGTGAAAGACATTTTTAATTTAAGGAAGATTTGAACCCATTTAACCTTTAGTACATTTTCTGAATTGGCATTAAGGTCTGGATGGTATAAGAAACTTAGATGGTTGAAATACAAAAGAAACAATTTATTTGAGAGTATGGACACTAAACTGCTCTGTAATGTTTTTTTATGAACATACTAGTTCTAAGGTATATCAATAGGTGTAAATATACATTTCTATTTAAATAGAATCCACAAATTCTTTATATTATAAACAGGAGATGAGACGCCAATGTTTAGAGGCACAGGAGAAGAGTCGACTACAGGTAAACGTTATTTAAAAAAATATATCTAATGATTTGTTTGGTTGAAGTAAAAGTACTGCATTCATGTAACCTTGGTTGCATAATAGGCAATTGAAGACAGACGGAAGAGGATTGCGAATTACGAGGAACCCATTGATGCTGTGCCCATCAAATTCAAGTTTCCTAATGGAGTGGAAAAAATTCGAAAATTCATCTTGTCAGACACAATTCAAGTAAATGACTCCCTATTTTTAATAAAAGTATAGACAATAAGGATAGAAAACAGTCATGATTTAAAATGTGTTTGGAAATAATATAGTAAATAGTATAATAATAATTGTATAATAATGTCACTAAGTGTAATCTACCTATGTTTCATGTACTTCTTTTCAGATCTTATTTGACTTTGTTGGTCAGGATGACCTGTCCAGTGAAGTGTTCTATGTTCAAGATGCGATCTCATCTACACCTCTTGAAAATAACCTTTCAGGAACACTTAATGATTACAACATCCAGGGTCATTCAACTCTTTATGTTATTTGGGTTTCACCAATGGATGCACACGTGAGTAACCCTTCTATTTATAGTCTCTGCAACTATTTTAGGAGTATATCGTTTTTTTTTCTTCTTTTTTTTAAATATATATATTTTTTTAAATATTGTTCTATATGTACAGGAAAGTCAAGATAAACAGAACGAGGCAAGCATTCAAGTGAATTCTGGTGAAGTTCATTTCACCTCATCCTTTTCCAACCAGTCACTTCCATCATCATCACATGAACCGATTACTTCTTTGCCACTGAATGATTGTCATTCCCCAACACCCCCAAACTGGTCACCTGCTCCTTCACCTTCTCACACATATCATCATTGGTCACCTGAACACTCTCTTCACACTCAACCGTCCTCTGTAACAACTGACAACTGTGAAATTATTTCAGATCAGTATGTTATGTTATACTTTAAAGGAATTTAAAACTAAACTTTTTCAGACACATAAAAGCTAAATTATTTTACTCCTTTGTGTTTTAGAGTTGATCTACAGATGATTTTGAAGAAGCTTCATAGCAGAGTTGATCTCTCATGTTGTCCCACAAGCAATCAAATTAATGTAAGTCGAGACAACATATTACAAGGTAGTCTGCACGCTTTCAAACGGAGGCGCTTCAATCCAGAAGCAAGGCTGGATGTGATTTTTGTGGACTCTGATGGGGTTGGAGAAGGAGCTATAGATGATGGTGGACCAACCAGGGAATACCTACGCTTGCTGATGAGGGAAATCCAGATATCCAAAATATTTGAAGGGCCGGAAGATAACAGACTACTGGCTCTTGATACTCATGGTGAGGATTATCTAATTTTCTTTTCTTTTTTTCTTATGAAATATATTTATATATATGTGGTGAAATATATTTATATATATTTCACCACATTCACTAAATATATATATATATATATTGTATATGTTTTTCAGCCCTTGAGAATGGCTTGTACACGACCATTGCAAAAATGATTGCAGTGTGCATAATTCATGGTGGAGTTGGCCCTCGTTTTTTTTCTGATCGTCTCTTTATGCAACTCTGTGGCACATGTACACTTCCTGCCTCCCTTGAGGAAATAGCAGACCGCTGCTTCAGAGAAAAACTCTCAAAGGTGATTATAAACTTTAGACTTTTACATTAAACGGTCTCATCTATGCAGGGATTTTTTATTTTGTCATTTGCAATGGATGCTTTGTGATTTCATGGCATAACGTTCTAATGATTTACTTGTAGATTAAAGAAGCAGACTCTGTTCAAAAAGCAAATTCTGCAATCTCAGATGCTGGGGACAGTCTGAACATGATGGGAGCACTTAGGTACATCTCATCACTTGAAGAGAGGGATTCCCTGGTCCAATCTGCAGCAGAATACTTTGTGAATGGGCGGACAAATTTGGCTCTCAGACAGTAAGTATCCATCATGAGATCCATGTAAATGCCTTACAAAGGAAAAATGTAGTAAATGTAAAGTTTGGATGTGACTAAAATCTCATTACGACTAAATGTCCTGTGACAGATTTGAAGAGGGTTTCAAAACGTTTGGTCTGATGGACGAGCTAAAAAATCATGCTGAAATCTTTGAGGACCTGTTTGTCAATGCGATCAGACCACTGGAGGCAAAAGATCTGACAACTCTTTTCGAAGTGGACTTCTCACCCCTTGGCAGCAACAAAAGGCAGCTGGAAAATAAGACCATCTGTTTCTGGAGAGACTGGTTAATAGATGTAGAAGGTAGTGTTTTTAGTGCTTTATCATTTAAAAAATTAATTAGCATTTAATGTGATTTTGAGTGACACATTAAGGTAAATTTATTTCAAATAAAAAAAAAAATTTGATATTCAATTTAACCCTTATTCTGCTTTTTTGTGTGTCTGTCTGAATCTGTGTGGCTACAGAAGGTGACTTCAATCCGTTGACACTGGAAATGGTGCTGCAGTTTGCTTCTGGAGCCTCATCTGTGCCTCCTCTAGGATTCCCCCATCAGCCAAAAATTGAGTTTTTACATTCATTTGGTCAAGACACCAGAATATTTCCAGAGGCCAACACATGCCTTATTGTTCTCAGACTTCCAATTCACAGTACCTACGAATCGTTTAGAACCTACATGACTGAAGGTATTCTGCAGTCGCCAACTTTCGGCACCATGTAGTACCTTGTTCATGTAAGGGTGATAAAAGTAATTACTTGAAATAATTGTCTTAACACTTATCCACACTTATGCCAGCTCAAACACACATTTTACTGTTACTGTGTTTACTGTTATTGTTGTACTATTCGGGAGGGGGGAAAAAAGCAGACTGTTTAAAAAATGCTACACTTCCCTCCCCTGTGAAACAGACAATACAAATGGATTGTCAATAATAGTTGAGGTGATTCTGGGCATCTGCACTGTTCTGAAGTTATGTAATATTTGGTTTGCTCTAAAAGGTGTGCCCAGCTCAGAAAGTACTAGGAAAGTGCTTTTAAAGATTGCGAGAGACACTACATGGTGGAAATAATGAATGTACAGTGTATGCGACTGGAAAATGTTTTCCGTTTTTGGCAGGCATGGTGGGCTTGAAGGATGCAAAATGACAGAATTCTTAGATTTTGAGAAATGTTTGATTTATATTAGCACATTTTGCTTCATTTACTCGATATATCAACATCAGTTTTAATTCCTCTAAATTGAAAAGTAAATAACAGCAATTTGTGATTCAAAACAGTAATCCATCTGACATCTAAATGTTTCACTGTATAAATGCAACAATAAAACCTGAATTTGATTGCATTTGTCTGAATCCTTGTTCACATTGGAGTCTAGTAATCCTGCTGAAAACATTTTGTCAGAGCATGAAACAGACAGTGTGGTATTTACCTGAAGGCATTTAATAGATTTATTTAATAAGGGGGGGGGGGGCCCTTTGAGATCCAAGCATCCAGAATACATCAACATTTTTATCACTCTGATGGAGCGTTTCAAGAAAAAAACACGCTGTATCACAAATTGTATCTCAGCTATCTTGTAATGTGTTTGCAATTTCTCTGCAGCATGTCTGGTACTTAGCAGTAGTATCTGAGATGGTCTCAATTGCCTGCATAATGTTTTGCTGCTGCTGATGGCTCAGATTGATTCTAGGTTGCTCCACAACTACAGCTGGAAAATGATCTTCGTCATCATCAGTCACAGGGAAGTTGTCTATACCATGTTGTGCCAAAAGCTCTTGTAGAGTTTGTGTGCTGTAAGGATCTTCACCAAAAACATTGCTGATGGCTCTGCAGTTTGTCTCCATGTTGGCAAGCATTCCTGCAGTCCATATTTGGACAGGTGTTTTATTGTTCTCCGTTCTGATTTTGTGGTGATTCCATCCATTCCTAAATAGACCCAGTCTCTTTTGTATCTCTGGCAGGAAGACAATTTGCAGGGACATCTTGTGGACATCATCATCTGGATCAAGGACCTCAGAATCCTCAAGAGTGTAGAACAAGTTGTAGAAGTACTGGAGCACATGCAGGAAAACATCTCTCCAAAGCCGCTCTATGCGCTGATTGTGAACAGATTCTCCCGTTATGTGACTCCTCCGTTCCACCCCTTGAACAAGATTCATGAAGAGGGCGATTTGTGAATTTTCTCCTCCATGGTCAGATCGCACTCGCGAAGGAAGGCCATAAAGACATGAGGCCTTCACAAACTGGGTCAGCACAGTGGAGACACGGTTATTTGTGTTGCAGCTCAGGTAGGTTATAAGGCGAGATTTCCCATCGATGGCTCCATGTACAACAAAACCCCACCTTGTATTAAAAAAAAGGCATAAAAAAAACACAAGGTTAATTAATAAAAAATAAGTGCATTCATAATATCTTAAATAGCACTAGTAGCTCCTAACCATAAATTAAGAAGGGGCAGATTCTGGATCGTAGTGATAGATAATGAATAAGTGCTTGTGTTATAGATTAGCGGAGTGTGATATTGACAAATTATTTCTTGATATTTTTGGGGATTTTGTCAATAACGATAATAACACAATATTTGTACTCTTTTTATCATGAAAAATAACATTATTATAAAAACCGCATTATATAAATTTGTGTTGTTAATTGTATCCTTTAGTAATGATACCAGCTGACAGGTTTTCCTGTATGTTTACAGCATTAGTTAAGAGATTTATTTTTTCTTGAGAAAATTTAAACATATTTATCCAAATTAATTGGTATTGAATTAAGATCGGAATCAAATCGCAAGCTTATCATGAAATTTGTGTCAAGCACTTAATAACAGTAGTCCACCCGTCATGTAAACAACATGTTGTCACTAAATTTAATGAAGTTCTGTTTAGTTACCAATTGTTTTGACAACCACAATATTGTGTTGCAAGGTTTTTTTCCTCAAAACGAAATTTGCATTTCATGTGATTTCTTTTGCTGTTCACATTAGCTAAATAAGATCAGATTCCAATAAGATATGAACAAAAATTGGGTTTGGACTGACAGTCTGAATAAGGCTTTTTTGACAAGATTTATGCCAGAAGCCCTTCCTGATGTAACCCAGCACTGGAAGTGCACTAACTTGTGCAACCCCTAGTACTACTAGGGCCCTGTTTCCACCTGTTATTAAGATGTGTTTTGGTCGATCGGATCACAAGACGACGAGGGAGACAAATTCCCGTTTACACCTGGGGTTACATCAGTCTCTTTTGTCTCTTTTAGTGTTTCCAGTCCACTGAACCTGTGTCTTTGTATTGGGGGGAGGGATGAATAGTGTATTACCTAATCAACCACATATTTCCATCTATGTGCCATAAACTGTTCGGATGAGGAACATGGTAGACTCTTCTGGCAATGGCATTACTCCACCTGCGTGCAGTCGCAGTGGGATCGATTAGGGTAAGGGCTTCTCGGACCCTGCACCGCTGGACAAACAGCCCTTCTCCACGTGGCAGCCCCCTCATGATCTAAGAAGTAATAATAAAAGCAAATGTTTTAATTTGACAGTATGGTTGTGGTTGACAGAATAATGAATTTGACTTTCCTTTGCCTAACACACCTCACTTCCTGTGTTGGGATAGAGACTGTGAAGTCTTCTGACATGCTGAATGAGCTCTTCCTCAGTCACTTGTGTTTGCAGTTTTCGTATAGGAATTCCGAGCTGTTTAGTTTTCCTATAAATAAATGAAGATGAGCAGCCCAGAATATTGGCCATCTGCTTAATGGTGTGTCCTTGTTTCATTAGAAACTCAATTTGCTGCTTTGAAACATTAATGGAAGGTCTTCCACATACACCTATGACAAAAAGTAACAAAGAACAATTGAACAACAATTAACAGACACTGCTGAGGCCACACGGGCATTCATAACAGTGTGTCTCCACTGGTCGCTCTGCTCCAGCACCGTTATGAATGCCTGTGCGGCCGTACGCATTTTACTTAATCTAGTACGTTTTCAATCTATTAAGTAGTCTATCTATCTAAGTGTAATCTATTAAATGTAAAAATCACAATTTAAATGATTAAATACAATTAAATATGAAGTGTCTGTGTTCCTTTAATAATTTGTTAGAAAAATTCTAGGAATTTTCAAAGTTGGGAATGGGAATTAACGATAATACATGGGAATTAACGGCTTAATTTACAAAATTGCATGTAAGCCTATAACAGGGAATGCAGTTGAAAATAATCTTTTTTAAAACAACCAGATTTAATGCCAATTCAGCAAAAATTCTACCCTGCACATTCCTCACTCACTTCAGGGCTATTGAGGCCAAACCTCCTGGATGCACTGTGCATCCTGCACAGATCATTTCTATTTCATTTTACATTTTAAATGGGACTTTTTTTTTATACAACATTCATGCTTTTCTGTTATTCAAAGAAACAATCAATCAAAGTTGTACTCACAAATAAATATACCCCGAGGTGACCTGTGCAAAAAAAAAATCAAAGAGACTTTCGCGTGCGCATGAGAAACAGTTTCCGGTGTGTGTATAGCTCTTTTCCGATTGCGTCATTGCCATCATTAATTTACTCAAAGATACTGAGAGCATGGATGCGCATGAATTTATAGAGATATATTTTAAACTTGGCCTTCAATACAAAGACATTTCTGTCTATGACATTTGTAATACTGTTATGGCTGAGACACGCTTTGATCTTCCAAAGGACACTAATCAAGCAATAGACTTGTACTTGCATTTAACACGAGAACTACCGGAATTCTAGAACTACTAGAATGGCCATAGCGGTTGATATCAAGTATTCATATCCTGGAAATGAATAAAAGTTAAAACGGCTTGCCATAGTATTCGGAATTATAACTAGTAAGAAATAGATTCTTGATATCTGTAATAGTTTTGTCGCCCTTTTAACATTTAAAAACACATGTAGGATATGAATTGTTGATATCAAGAATTCAATTCCTGATATCAACAATCAGCATTTCTGATATCAAGAATTTAATTGTTGATATCAAAAATTACGTCATCACTCGCAAAAATACATTTATGATTATGGCAAGCCGATTTAACTTTTATTCATTTCCAGGATATGAATTCTTGATATCAACAATTCAATTTTCACTAGTTAAAATGATAGTTATTGATATCAGGAATTCGATATCTACTAGTAACAATGGCAATTTTTGATATCAGAAATTAAATTACCACAAGTATATGGCAAGCCGTTTTAACTTTTATTCATTTCCAGCATATGAATTCTTGATATCAATAATTCAGTTTTCACTAGTTAAAATGATAATTGTTGATATCAGGAATTCGATATCTACTAGTATCAATGGCAGTTTTTGATATCAGAAATTAAATTTCCACTAGTAACAATGCTAATTCTTGATATCAACAATTACATTTTTACTAGTTAAATGCTCATTCTAGATATCAAGAATTGTATTTCAACTAGTAAAAACTATAATTCTTGATATCTGTAATTGTATTTTCACTAGTGAAATGTCACCATAGGCTGCCATTCAAAATCAATTGTTGATATCAAGAATTGATTTCTTACTTGTTGAAATTCCAATTTCACATATCAGAAATACAATTCGTACTAGTAAAACCTTTATTTTTGATATCAAGAATTCAATTGTCACTAGTTGATATGTCTATTCTTGATATCAACAATTGAACTGCTACTAGTAACAATGTTCATTTTTGATCTCAATAATTCCATTTTCACTAGTGACAATGTTCATTTCTGATATCATGAATGTGATTGTTACTAGTAAGAAAGCCATTTTAGATATCTGAAATTATATTGATATCAGAAATACATTTTCAGATATCAAAAATTAAAATTTTTACTAGTAGCAATTCAATTGTTGATATCTAGAATATAAATTTTTACTAGTAACCACGTAATTATTGATATCAAAAATGATATAAATACAAAGCTGATATGTGTATTCGGAATTATAACTAGTAAGAAATCAATTCTTGATATCAACAATTGATTTTGAATGGCAGCCTATGGTGACATTTCACTAGTGAAAATACAATTACAGATATCAAGAATTATAGATTTTATTAGTTGAAATACAATTCTTGATATCTAGAATAAGCATTTAACTAGTAAAAATGTAATTGTTGATATCAAGAATTAGCTACTTGTGGAAATTTAATTTCTGATATCAAAAATTTCCATTGTTACTAGTAGATATCGAATTCCTGATATCAATAACTATCATTTTAACTAGTGAAAATTTAATTGTTGATATCAAGAATTCATATCCTGGAAATGAATAAAAGTTAAATCGGCTTGCCATACAAGTAGCTAATTCTTGATATCAACAATTACATTTTTACTAGTTAAATGCTTATTCTAGATATCAAGAATTGTATTTCAACTAGTAAAAACTATAATTCTTGATATCTGTAATTGTATTTTCACTAGTGAAATGTCACCATCGGCTGCCATTCAAAATCAATTGTTGATATCAAGAATTGATTTCTTACTAGTTATAATTCCGAATACACATATCAGCTTTGTATTTATATCATTTTTGATATCAATAATTACGTGGTTACTAGTAAAAATTTATATTCTAGATATCAACAATTGAATTGCTACTAGTAAAAATTTTAATTTTTGATATCTGAAAATGTATTTCTGATATCAATATAATTTCAGATATCTAAAATGGCTTTCTTACTAGTAACAATCACATTCATGATATCAGAAATGAACATTGTCACTAGTGAAAATGGAATTATTGAGATCAAAAATGAACATTGTTACTAGTAGCAGTTCAATTGTTGATATCAAGAATAGACATATCAACTAGTGACAATTGAATTCTTGATATCAAAAATAAAGGTTTTTACTAGTACGAATTGTATTTCTGATATGTGAAATTGGAATTTCAACAAGTAAGAAATCAATTCTTGATATCAACAATTGATTTTGAATGGCAGCCTATGGTGACATTTCACTAGTGAAAATACAATTACAGATATCAAGAATTATAGTTTTTACTAGTTGAAATACAATTGTTGATATCTAGAATTAGCATTTAACTAGTAAAAATGTAATTGTTGATATCAAGAATTTGCTAATTCTTGATATCAACTAGTGGAAATTTAATTGTTACTAGTGGAAATTTAATTTCTGATATCAAAAACTGCCATTGATACTAGTAGATATCGAATTCCTGATATCAACAATTATCATTTTAACTAGTGAAAACTGAATTATTGATATCAAGAATTCATATGCTGGAAATGAATAAAAGTTAAAACGGCTTGCCATACACACGCTCATATCACACACGCTCATATCAAACACGCTCATATCACACACGCTCATATCAAACACGCTCATATCACACACGCTCATATCAAACACGTTCATATCAAACACGCTCATATCACACACGCTCATATAACACACGTTCATATCACACACGCTCATATCAAACACGCTCATATCAAACACGCTCATATCACACACGCTCATATCAAACACGCTCATATCACACACGCTCATATCAAACACGCTCATATCAAACACGCTCATATCACACACGCTCATATCAAACACGCTCATATCAAACACGCTCATATCACACACGCTCATATCACACACGCTCATATCACACACGCTCATATCACACACGCTCATATCACACACGCTCATATCAAACACGCTCATATCACACACGCTCATATCACACACGCTCATATCAAACACGCTCATATCAAACACGCTCATATCACACACGCTCATATCACACACGCTCATATCAAACATGCTCATATCACACCCTCATATCACACGCTCATATCAAACACACTCATATCACACAAGCTCATATCAAACACGCTCATATCACACAAGCTCATATCACACACGCTCATATCACACGCTCATATCAAACACGCTCATATCACACACGCTCATATCAAACACGTTCATATCAAACACGTTCATATCACACACGCTCATATCACACACGCTCATATCAAACACGCTCATATCACATGCTCATATCAAACACGCTCATATCACACACGCTCATATCACACACGCTCATATCAAACACGCTCATATCACACACGCTCATATCACACACGCTCATATCAAACACGCTCATATCACACGCTCATATCACACACGCTCATATCACACACGCTCATATCAAACACGCTCATATCACACACGCTCATATCACACACGCTCATATCACACACGCTCATATCAAACACGCTCATATCAAACACGCTCATATCACACACGCTCATATCACACACGCTCATATCACACACGCTCATATCACACACGCTCATATCAAACACGCTCATATCACACGCTCATATCAAACACGCTCATATCACACACGCTCATATCACACACGCTCATATCAAACACGCTCATATCACACGCTCATATCAAACACGCTCATATCACACACGCTCATATCAAACACGCTCATATCACACACGCTCATATCACACACGCTCATATCACACGCTCATATCAAACACGCTCATATCAAACACGCTCATATCAAACACGCTCATATCACACGCTCATATCACACACGCTCATATCACACACGCTCATATCACACACGCTCATATCACACGCTCATATCACACACGCTCATATCACACACGCTCATATCACACGCTCATATCACACACGCTCATATCACACACGCTCATATCAAACACGCTCATATCACACACGCTCATATCACACACGCTCATATCACACACGCTCATATCAAACACGCTCATATCACACACGCTCATATCACACGCTCATATCAAACGCTCATATCACACGCTCATATCACACGCTCATATCAAACACGCTCATATCACACGCTCATATCAAACACGTTCATATCACACACGCTCATATCACACACGCTCATATCAAACACGCTCATATCACACACGCTCATATCACACGCTCATATCAAACACGCTCATATCACACACGCTCATATCACACACGCTCATATCAAACACGCTCATATCACACACGCTCATATCACACACGCTCATATCAAACACGCTCATATCACACACGCTCATATCACACGCTCATATCACACGCTCATATCACACGCTCATATCACACACGCTCATATCACACACGCTCATATCACACGCTCATATCACACACGCTCATATCACATGCTCATATCACACACGCTCATATCAAACACGCTCA
>NC_068281.1:677994-682994 GCF_025860055.1 Xyrauchen texanus
GCCATACCTAAGAACCTCATCAACTCCTTTTTATTTATAGGTGACGGATACTGATCTATGGCCAAAATCTTAGCACCAATGGGACACACTTGTCCTTGGCCTACCACCTTTCCCAGGTAAGTTACCGTCGCCCGCGCAAACTCACACTTTGCGAGATTGATAGTTAATTGAGCCTGGGCAAGGCGTTGGAACAGAGCTCTAATAGAGTCCAAGTGTTCAACCCAACTGTTACTAAAGACCACCACATCGTCTAAGTACACTGCACAACCCTCTAGACCAGCGACCACAGTGTTCATCAGTCGCTGGAAGGTGGCAGGAGCATTTTGCAGCCCAAAACTCATTACCTTATACGAGAACAACCCTTGCGAAGTGATAAAGCTGGACACCTCTTTTGCACGGTCAGTCAAGGGCACCTGCCAGTAGCCCTTAAGGAGGTCAAATTTACTAACAAATGTCGTGGCACCAACCTGGTCTACACAATCCTCTATACGAGGTAAAGGAAAACTATCTGGCTTTGTAACTGCATTAAGTTTCCGATAATCGGTGCAAAACCTAAAGGTACCATCTGGCTTGTTAACCAGAAGGCATGGTGATGCCCAGGCCGATGCCGAAGGTTCAGCCAGCCTAGTGTCGAGAAGATACTCTACCTCTGTGTCGATGTACTTCCGCTTTTCTTGAGAAGCACGATAAAAACGCTGCCTAATTGGAGAAGCCTCACCAACATCTATATCATGTTCCAAGAGATGCGTCTGAGTCGGAGTATCTGAGAAGAGAGTTGGAAAGTCATTAATTAAATTAATTATCTCAGCACTTTTGTCCCCAGACAAATGCTGCAGCAATTGTGGAAGTTGCATCAATGTCTCAGAATTGTGCAACCGCAGCACGCAAAACCCCATCATCAGGAGTTCTGATCTCCTCTTGCTCCTGCGCTGCCACCGAAGGAACAAGAGAAAAACCAGGAGACAAACTGGCATCACTTAGAGCTACAGGCTGTGCAACAGTTTTACTCTTAAATGAATCTGAACGTTCGTGATATGGCTTAAGCAAGTTAAGGTGACACAACTGAGTACTTTTCCTTCTGTCCAGAGTGGCAATTACATAATTAACATCTGAAACCTTCTTGACAACCGTATACGGTCCAGAAAATTTTGCCTGAAAAGGAGATGACACAACCGGCAAAAGAGCCAATACTTTATCACCGACTACCAAAACACGACGCTCCGTTCGCTTATCATACTGCTCCTTCATTTTAGACTGAGTGTTTGTTAACTTCTCACGGGCCAACCTCCCCGCCTCATAAAGACGTCTCCTAAAACCATTGACATAATCACACAAGGCTTTTGTAGGTTCTTTTAGGTCCAAACCATCTTTTAGGACAGCCAAAGGTCCACGTACAGAATGGCCAAACACCAAATCATTAGGACTGAATCCTGTACTCTCTTGAATGACTTCTCTAGAGGCAAGCAACAGCCATGGCAAACCTTCCTCCCAGTCACGTCCCAACTCCATGCAATATGCACGGAGAAGCGACTTCAGTGTCTGGTGGAAACGTTCAAGAACACCTTGACTCTGAGGATACGCCGAGGCTTTGTTGTGTTTAATATGAAGCTGGCGTAAGACCTGAGCAAAAACACGAGACATAAAATTTGAGCCTTGGTCAGTCTGGACAACTTTTGGTATACCAAATATAGAAAAAAACTGCGTAAGAGCTCTTACAATGGCCCTGGTAGTAATAGAGCGTAATGGGTAGGCAGCAGGATAACGGGTTACCTGACACATTACGGTCAGCAAATACCTAGAGCCAGATTTAGCACCAACTAATGGCCCTACACAGTCCAACTGCAAATGTTCAAAAGGACCAGCTACAACAGGTATTGGATGCAGAGGTGCAGGCTTTATAACCTGATTGGGCTTTCCAGTCATCTGACAAATGTGGCAGGTTTTAATGTAGGCCGCAACTTCTTTCTTTAATTTTGGCCAATAGAAATGACGCATAATACGATCATATGTCTTTCTCACCCCTAAATGCCCCAACATGTCATGAGCAGTCTTTAACACCAGCTGTCGAATAGTGACAGGCACAACAACCTGAACCCATGGTTCTCCCAGTGAAATGTTCGTTGCGGGTGTCCATTTCCTCATTAGCAGGCCATCAACAACACCATAACCATGATCCACACTCTCAAAACAGTCAGCAGGAACAGCTCGCTCAAACAACGAAGACAGAGATTGATCTGTATGCTGTTCCTTGACTAGCTCTTCTTGAGAAAGAGTCAAGGGAAAATCTGTTAAAGCAAAGCTAACCTTTCCTGCAGCAGCCTTAACCTCCAGGTCCTCCACATCAGCACGACTAGCAGCACGAGTCACTGCACAAGCAGCAACCACCTGAGGAAATTCTCTAAAACCCTCATCAGATTCATTCCCTAGCTGAGGAGAATCAGTCACCACAGGAATAGGACTAGTCTGCCAAACACGGCCCCCAGCCAGATTATTCCCTAACAGATACCCCATCAACAGGGAGGGCCGGGCGTACTCCCAACTTGACTTCCCCTCTACCAACTCAGAGTAGAGCACAACCTTATGTAAAGGGACTTCTAAAGTACTAAGATCAATACCTCTCACCAAAAGTGACCTCCCGGACCTTGAGGAAGAAGAAAACGGCAAGACAGACTCCAAAATAAAGGTGTGACGACCCTGAGTGTACTCCTTCCCTGGTGGTGGCAGTCTGTGGGAGTTTTGAGTCACTCCCCCATGTTAATTGTCAATTATGAAATTTAGTATTTAGGTGTTCTGAGTTTTCATTTAGGCAGCACTCTCTGTGGGATAACTCCTTTCAGGAGTGGCTCCTCTCTTATTTTCTTTCTTATATTTACTTTATGTTAGGTAGTGTTAATATTTTGCTGTAGTTATTTTGTTTGGTTATTTCTTTATTTTTCCCTAGACTTATGTTGGTATGAGTGGTAATTGTTATGTTTGTTGAAGAAAATAAAACCTTCTTCATTCATCGAACATTGGTGTTTGATTCCCCTTTTATGTTGTGGCCTTAAATGAGCGGGACGTGACATAAGGACTCTGATGCTCCTGTATCCCGCAAGATTTTTACAGGAAACTTCTCCTCGTTGCCAAGTAGTGAAACAAAGCCATCTGAAATAAACGGGAGATAATTAGGCTTCAGTTTACCAAACACAACATCTGAATTACTAGGCGACACCGCCAAAGCAGCAAGTTTCACAAACGAAAAACAAGCTTTAGCTTTTGATTTCAGCACTGAACAACTTCTTTTCCAATGACCTTTCCCTTGGCAATAACGGCAAGTTTGCTCTGCATCAAACGTTACAATTGAGCGATCCTGATTTACCGGCAGAGGACTGACGTTTGGAGGATTATTACGAAAAAAACCGCGTCTCTTTGTTACTGAACGCCCTCGTTCACCAGAATGAGCTTTATGCGTTAGTTCGTACTCATCCACCAATACAGCAGCATCTGCCCCATTTGTTGCCTGTTTTTCAGCAAT
This sequence comes from Xyrauchen texanus, assembly GCF_025860055.1. Lineage (NCBI taxonomy): Eukaryota > Metazoa > Chordata > Actinopteri > Cypriniformes > Catostomidae > Xyrauchen > Xyrauchen texanus. Next base: position 681,509 of record NC_068281.1, read on the forward strand.
ATATATCGCAACTCGCTCCGGCAATGTGTTCTTAAATTGTTCTAAGACTATTAAGTCTGTCATGTTATCAACTGTTTGAACATTAGCGGCGACGCACCAGCGTTGGTATTGTAACCGCAAGTCTCTCGCAAACTCCACATTAGTTTGATCGAAACGTCTTCGCATACCTCTGAAATGCTGCCGATAGGCTTCTGGAATTAACTCAAATGATTTTAAAACTGACGTCTTTATGATTTCGTAGTCTTTCGCATCGTCCACACTGAGAGCGGAAAACGCTCCCTGTCCTCCCCGTAAGAGTGCACTGCAGCATCAGACCAACCCTGTGCGTCTGCCGCCCTTTCAAACAACAAAAGTGTCCACATCATTCTCATTAAACGAGGGAAGAAGCCGTAAACTAGTGGAGATATCGAACTTCCAATCCCCTAAACCAGATATTCTCCCTTGTTTTATTAGATCCAAACGTTCAGCTTCAAGTTCAAGCTTTTGCTGCTCTAGTGCTCGTTTCGCACGTTCATTTTGTTCGTTTAGACGCAACCTGTCCACATGCATTTGATGTTCTAACTTACGATTTTCTAATTGTAAGAGCAACAATTATTTTTGTTCAGCAAAGGTTAAGTTCTCAGCAGGACCCGAAGTCGGAGAAACTATATCATCATCATCATCATCATCATCATCATCATCATCTTCAGATGCATCGGGAGACGCTATCAGTAAACCTTTAGCAAGGCTTCATTCACTATCTTTATAACTCTATGTTATAATGATCAGCAAGTTCTATTAACTGTTCTTTTGTCAATGCATTTAACAAACCCTTCGAGGGTTCCTCTACAAAGGTTTTTACCAGTGACGCCATCCTTCAAACAATGCAGACACTATTATTAAGAACTCAAACCAACGTTTCTTATTACCACCTGTACGGTCTAAATAAAATAAACATGAGCCGGGTAGGCCAGCGATATTTTCAAAACCATATAACCATTTCTCTTAAGCTTACAAAAAGTACCCCACACAATTTAACTAGAGGCGGATCTTCAAACAGGCCCGCGGTGGGATGGATTAAACACCAAGCCCGCAAGAGTGGCTAAACAACCAGTAATCTGGCGATTTCCCCAATTCCTCGGTAGTGCCCCCGAGACCAATGCTCTAGCCACAGACCGTTCAAAAACAAAAAAACCCACACGACCCAAAAAACACGCAATCTACAATGTAAGCACAAAAAGAAAGGTCATGGCTAATTGATTAAATACATATCACTGAACTTACCCGCATGTCCAACATTCCCGTATAGCCTCTGATTACCTCCAACAAGACAACAAACATTATAGTAGTCCTAGACACGCACAAGACACAATAATGTTTAGGTTTAGCCACTGTCCGACCACACAGCTTTTTCCTCTGTTTACATGACTTGCTATCGCCCCAAAAAAAAAACAACAACGCCAGACTTAATAACGAAGACACAAATGTGCTCACACACACACACACA
>NC_068281.1:692994-705494 GCF_025860055.1 Xyrauchen texanus
CTATTTAGTGCATGACTTAAGCTCCAGTGTGCCGTCTGTCTGCACTGGTCTCAGAACAGTTATAGGAGAGCTATAGGATGCACCCTTGCTCCCTATTTAGTGCATGACTTAACCTCCAGTGTGCCGTCTGTCTGCACTGGTCTCAGAACAGTTATAGGAGAGCTATAGGATGCTCCCTTGCTCCCTATTTAGTGCATGACTTAACCTCCAGTGTGCCGTCTGTCTGCACTGGTCTCAGAACAGTTATAGGAGAGCTATAGGATGCTCCCTTGCTCCCTATTTAGTGCATGACTTAAGCTCCAGTGTGCCGTCTGTCTGCACTGGTCTCAGAACAGTTATAGGAGAGCTATAGGATGCTCCCTTGCTCCCTATTTAGTGCATGACTTAACCTCCAGTGTGCCGTCTGTCTGCACTGGTCTCAGAACAGTTTGAAATGCACCTTATTTTCATCATAACTCCATATGAAGGCTCTGAAAGACACATTTATCAGTTTATAGGATTTCTAATGAAGAGCTGGTGCTATTGTTATTTTTATTGTCACGATAAATATGCTCAAAAGGGCATAATAGATGAAACTAGAGACTCAAGAGGCTAAACACACTTCTAGAAAGTTGCATATTGAAGTCATCTCTGTTCTGTTTAAATATGTTCCCCTATTAAATTGACACAAAGTAAAATTTTAAAGCAGCATGAACACTTACTGGAACTTGTAACTATGATTTTTAAGAGTGTGATGAACGAACACCTACTGTTGGACACCATAAGTAGACAAATTAACCAAAGTGTGTGTGTACACGTGTGAAACCGCTATTAAGTAACAAGTTTGAGTAGCATTGATAACATGTTTTAATTGAACGTGTCGAGTTAAAACTCAAACAGATTCTCTTCATTTATAAATGTATTGCTTTGAAGAAAAAAAATAAAAATACCGTCCAGTTACATGTTTCTTTCTTGATACTAGTTACATTTCAAACCTCACACACATGAGAGAAGGGAACACAAAGGGCCAGATGTGTTATAAATGAATACAGTTGATGTGCTACACTGAATCGTGACCTTCTGCAACCGGACTTCAGCAATGAGGTACCAGCTTCAGTCGTGATCAACAAGGAAACGCGGAGTGTTGCAACAGAAGAGACACAACATGAGGAAATACAAGTCTTTACAATCATTTTAAAAACCACCGTTCACGTCTCTCACACACACAAGTCCGGGTCACTCACATGTTTGTGTCCTGTCAGATAACAGAAGGCCGCTGCAGCCGAACGCTCATCTTCACACGTCAAACACTTTCATAAACGGCAACATTTCCTACAGTAAAGATGGAAATACACTCGTGCAGCTCTCAGACAAACCCTTCATTGATTTATGAAATCTCTCATACAGTCATGTTGATCATGTTATCACAGACGCCCAATAGGAGCCTCCGTTCTGCAGGGGAGCGTTATAGTATTAAGAGAGTGAGACGATTTGATAAGTTCATTTGATTATTGGAAGTTAAAATCACACATGCTGCATTAGGACTCTGTGATCAATGGCCCGTTTAAGACCAATATGCCGTAATAAATGCACTTCTCAAAAGTCACAGGTCTGTTTGTCTTCAAAAGCACTGGAGATTTTCTTCTCATCTGAAACGATTGATGTACGGTCGGTGTACGGTCCTCCACACCGAGATACATTTTAACGCTCATGAGAGAAAACGTACTGTTCGAAACATCAAACCTGACGTGATAATGCTACATACTGCGTTCTGTAACAATACTTTAACCAGTGTATAAACCATTTACTGCAACAAACAAAACTTTACATTTTTTTGTATTTTTCCAGGAATATAAAAAACACAAAAAAAAAAAAAAACAAAAACACAAAAACAAAATGCATTTACTTAAAAGCCAAACGAAGACTTGAATAATCTCATTCAACAGCATTTGTGACATGATTACCACAAAAATTGTACAAAATAAAATAAACACAAATGGCTTATAATGGAAGTCCATGGGGGACATTCTGGAGGCAGAAATGTGACGCTTTTAATTTTATAAAAATCACTCCCATTAATTCGGTTAAAACTTCATGTATTATTTGAACTTTAATGTTGTTTAAATCATCGGTTTATGGTTGTTTTAGGGTTTGCATCGTCATGGCAACCCCATTGACTTCCATTATAAGTGTGTCACTGAAACGCACAGTTAAAGAACAGGAGGAACGAGTGGAAATTAATTTGTGGTGATCAACATTGACACATTAACTCAAGATACTCTGAAAACAAGTCTTAATATTTCACACATGCTTCAAGTAAACGCATCATGTTTTAAAAGACGTTTCGATATTTTAACGCAATGTTGTGAATGCCCGTTAAAGCCGGTGACGTGAATAAAAACAGTCCGAGTGTTTCACAGTTTTTGCTCCTCAGTCGATTCTACAGTATGAACCGATTAAAATCGCAGCCAGTCATTAATGCCCGTGTGTCCGGATCCTTTTCAAGCAGCGTTACAGCGCAAATTATTTTCCTTCCAACCTTTAATTTCAATGGTTTGTTCCTGTCGTCCGTCCCTCCACCAGCGGCGTAATCCCATCTAGTCGTTCATCCGTTCACCTCAAGCCACAACAAACTCCGAGCTCATGTCCGCCTGCACGTCGGGTTTCCAGACCGGCTCTTGAAAGTCCAGATCCAAGGACCCGTCACTGGATAGACTGCTGTTGCTATGACTACGAGCAGCCTTGCGACTGGCCGGCCAGTGGTACGGCTCTGCGCGTGTCTCTCTTGGCTTTCCGTTGCAGTCGTCGCTGCTGCAGTAAGAGTTGCAGCTGCTGCACTTTACAGCGAGTGGCTTTGTTTTCGGTCTGCCGCAAACGCTCACCTGACAGACAGACAGAGAGAGAGAGACAGAGAGAGAGAGAACACTTTAAATATGACATTACAGCAAACTAAATCACTTCCAGTAGCGTTTCACCAGTTTGGTACCATGGCCCTAAAGCCATCTTGCCACCACTGTGGAGGTGTGCTTGGGGTTATTGTGCATTTGGACGACCAGGAGCAGCGGCTCCTTCCTTGCTGAGCCTTTCAGGTGATGTCCATATAGGACTGGTTTTGCTGTGGATCTAGATACTCGTCCACCTGTTTCCTCCAGCATCTTCACAAGGTAAAATTTGTTTTAATGACTTCAAGCGAAGTGTACGTAACCTTCTGACTTCAACTGTAGCGGATCAGTGATTGGAGTGAATGTGTCTGATGTAATTGGCTGCCGACAGGTTTGTTTTTAAAGGAAATGACGGACGAGTGCGAACGCAAAAATGGCAAGAATGAGATTCTTAAACTATAATTGATTGCACGGCTGAAATTCACGAGAACACATCCAGCTCTTTTGGATTAAAGCCAAAACACCACATTATACTATGATGTAGAAATAATCATAAAAAAATAAAAATTAAATAAAAAGCACCATTACATTTCCACGACTTTCCAAAAAAAAAGAGACTGACAAATTACAGCAGTATTTTTAAATATACTAAATTATAATATCTATCGAAATCATAATTTAATATAATACAATATATAACAATGTAATTTCAAATATATTATAATTAAGGCCGTCAATCGATTAATTGATCAAATACATGGTATGCCAATTAATCGAATTAATTGCAATTGATCACATAAATATTTGCTTAAAGTTCCTCAAATAAAAATAATTCAATAAGTGATGATTAAATACTTAGTTATATTGAAATTATAAATAAAATATATATATATAAAAAAAAAAATAAATAAAAAAAAAAAAGACAATAGGGCTGCAACTAACGATTATTAGACTATTATTGTAACGATTAATCTTCAGCTCTTAACCGATTATTCCGCTTGTCCAGACTTATGTATTAAACGCGTTTACGAACAATAGAGGACAAAATCATCTTTTATAAATCTCTCTGAATGACATTCACTGAATAAAAAAGGGAAAACTACTTCGTATCAAGTTTAATTCAGTAAAAAAAAAAAAAAAATCCTTTGTGTTTTTGTCCCCCCTTTAAAAAATTTCAAAATCCTTCCGATATATTTACTTAACACATAAGATATTTAAATGTGCTTTAAGAGAATGCATCTTAAATATTATTTTATATATTAGTGTATTTTTTACTTCTGCGAGTGCGATAAAGATTAAAAAGATTATTTATATTCAAAATCAATTCCCTAAATATCTTATATGCAGCTTCTCTCGATCTGCTTCTGTAATATTTGAACTTTAATAAAAGCTTTAACGCATTAAACAACCACGTTATAATGCGGTCGCGTTACATCTTTAACGCGCTCGCGTTCAACGCGGTACATTACAATGGGTCAGCAACCTTTTTGACATGAAGTGCCGTATTTCATTTTCCCGTTCAACGGCTGGGATCATGAGCAAGGGTTAGATAAAGATGTATATCGGAATAGTGTCCACCTCTCACCTTTGTTGGCGTGCCAATGCTGGCACATAGGTTGCCAACCCTATATATAAAAACATTTAAAGTGTAGTTTACTAGATTTACCCAGCTACAAACGAAGGTGAAAAATCATCAGTCTGAGGGAGAGTCCATAAAAACACTCAATTTCCCATCTCTTTATTTTAGGGTGAAATATGAGCCGGACATGTTCCCGTCAGGTTTAATGGGATTCACTTGTACACCTATAAAATAGATTGTAGACCAGGTGATGTCGGTTCTTTCCAGTTCTACTGCCGTCTGTGAATCATTCATACCTCATCAGCATGTTTTCCACTCAACATACGCACGTATGCACAAATTGAGTGTGCAGGAGGCGAACTGAATCATTCATGCAGCCGTATGTTGGAAAGATGTGTGCAGAGATAGCGGTGTGTGTGTGTGTAAGCTCAGCAGTGCTTGTTAATGAATACTACCGGGGTCATGACCCCCTGCAATAAAACACAGAGCTCCGCTGTGAGCTCCGAGAGGTCACGTCTCGTTCAGAGAAGGAGAGTCACACAGCAACGCATGACACACACACACACACAGCGCTGTGACTCACCAGACGGTCTGCGCAGGGGCAAGTGCCGCGCTCGGTCTGAGGTAGGTGAGGGTGGAGGCGAGCAGGGCGAGGCCGGTGGGCACTGAGTCTGACAGCGCAGATGTGTGATGGTCGGGGGCACTCTGGTAATGCCGCGTGGCACTCAAGAGATCGTTCAAGATCTGCAGGATAGTGGTGATGTCACGGCGAGGATGCCCACTGCCGTCCTGACAGCTGGGGTGTAAAGTACCTGGGAAGGGGGTAGAGCTCAGGTAAATATGCAGTATAATAAAACAACAGTGTGATTGTTCAGCTGGCTGCGTGCGTCTGAGGCGAGACAATACCTGAGAATGTTCCTGAGAAAACGCCAGGTGCGTGATTCACCAGACTGTCGATGATCGCACCTGGTTTGAGTCTCTGTTTGGGGGACTGATCACTGCCTTCAGCCTAAACACACACACACACAGTCACACACACAGTCACACACACCATTGAAACGGTGCTAGAATTATCATTTTGGCTGAACTATTCTGTTAATAGTAGTGTGTGCACTAAACTGTTTGTGCATCATACCTCATGGCAGGGTGTAGTGGGGGTGGGGCCATGTCCACTGTGGGCGTGGCTGCAGAGAGGTGTGGGAGGGGCTGGGTGGTCACTCTGTGGTGAGTTTGAGCTGCAAGGTGAGAGTTGAGGGTCTTCAGTGCCGTCCGCTCCTGCAGGTGTCGTTCTGCTGTCTGTTGGCACTCTGGAGACGGGTGGCATGCGATGCTGCGCGGCAGACTGCTGAGCCGCCAGCTGCAGTTGAACAAACATCATGTGATCCCCCACTCGCAGGGCAAGGGTCAGAGGGCACCGCCCCGACAGGAAGTCGCTGACCTGGAGACAATGACAGACAGATGTTGATGCAACTTACACACTCAGTTTCTCATTATTACTCCAACGGTCTGAATGATCGAACTGTACTACAGTATGAACGCTACCTCATGAGGCCCGTCGTGATTATTGGAGATTTACAGTTTAAGGCAATTTTGATGATTCATGCTTCCACCCATTTAACGGAGTTTTAAACATAATACTGGGAAAACTGCAATGGAACGCCTCTTTATGTTGGACTTACAACTCGTGCAGGAATCTTCAGCTGATTTTGCTCAAATGCAACACACACTTATCAGTATGGTTGCTATGGGACGTCTCAGTCACTCACACACACACACACACACACACACACACACACACACACACACACACACACACACACACACACACACACACACACACACACACACACACACACACACACACACACACACACACACACACACACACACACACACACACACACACACACACACACACACACACACACACACACACACACACACACACACACACACACACACACACACACACACACACACACACACACACCTCGGTTGACGATGAAGGCATTGAAAATGCCCCTCTTCGACACGTTTGTGTCATCTAAAACCTGGATTGGTGGTGGCGTAGTGGGCTAAAGCACATAACTGGCAATCAGAAGGTTTTATACACAGCTTCCACACGATTGGCTGATTAGAGAATCACATGGATGGTGTAACGAGGGGAACCTGCACAATATTAGGCAGGTGCTCTTAATGCTGTGGCTGATTGCTGTATTAATATGTGACCATACCGGCACAGAGCGAACAGTTGAACTCAAACATCAGCGTCACTCCAAGCTATGAGCATCTGTGGAACTGGAGTTTGATTCAGAAAGCAACACAAGTCTGAGCTCTTCATGCATCGCTCAAACCACAAAACCATCACATCACATTAATCGCTCACATCAGCGCTTCGTGAGATTGGAGGAGATGACTGTTCAGGTGAGGGAGGCCGTGATCTAATGAGTCAAGCTCATTTGAATCTGCTCACATTCTCACGAGTGATGAAGAGCGATGCGTTGAGAAGCTGAAGAGTGTTTTGCTCAAGTTTAAAGGTTGTGTTTGGGCGCAGTGACTGCAATGGGCATGCCCTTGTCTCGGGCAGATATCAGTCAATGCTGTGGGTGAACCCAAAAGCAGAGGAGTCTGGGATTTACACTGGCTATACTCGGCATATGACATCCAGCGTTTGGATTCTCAGAAACGGTGGGCTGGTACAGACAGTAGTAAAGACACATGGGTAATAAACTGGTGGGTAAAACCCAAAACGGTGTCTGTTCTGATAGGGTCATGGTTTCAGTACGCTCTTGTTATTGGTCATGTTCAGAAAAATAAAACATTGTTACCAAATAGAATATAGTTTTCTCTGGATTTGGCAGTAAACACTGCGAGATTTGCCCTCACAACAAATCACCATGTTTTACTACGGTAACCAAAGTTTAACTACGGTATTTGTAGTGAAATCATAGTAACCACAAACATAGTTACGGTCATTGTAACAATATTACAGTAAAATCACGGTTACTAAATGGAATCTACAGTGTTACTGGGGTAAAACAATTGTTAATTGTAGCAAAACTTTGTTTATCAAATGATAAAACATTGAAACGGGCTTTTATGGATAATAACGGTGTGCGTGATGACGTCATGCCTAATATCAGTTTTGGTTTAGCGCAACAGAAATGTGTCCTGAAGCGTTTCCATACAGAAATGTGTTCATCACTAATTCACCTCCAGATGTCCTGATGTTCTCCTCTGAAGTTTGGGGGTAAATGGGGAGACTTCAGTGAAATGATCCAGTTTACTGTCACTTTAATGAACAAATAAAAGCAGTCAGAAGAGGAATTGCAGTAGTGAGCAGCTGCTGTTCTGATGGGACTGTGATATCGGTCCTGATGTTGCACCTGTCACAGGTTGCCATCGGTTACGACCCGAAAGTGAATCATCATGACTCTGTTCAAGCAGCAAGAGTGGAGAAACTTTGTGTCAGGATCATCATGGATGTGTTTCTGATGTGTGACCGATATTAAAGAAACATTGATGCGTGTAATATCCGTGTTACATACATGATACATTCCTCATGTCCCGCATATTTCTCCAGTGACTTTAACCACCAAATGAACTTGATGATCATCTCAAATGTATTTGAGCATCGTAATATAATTTGTATTTTCTGAAGCAGTAAATGTGATCTGAGGTAAAGACAGTTCGATTTAAAGTATTTAAACGTGTAAAAATGTTCAAAAGCAGTTTTTCCTGAAAGTGAACTCGGCATTGGACGAATAGTTCTGATAGTTTAGAATCTTGAGAAAAGTCTAGAACATTCTGAGAGTCATTCAGACTTTATTCATCTACAGAACAGAGTACGGCTAATATAACGCACACACACACTTTCCAAAAGTAAATCTAAACAATCATTTTATATAATTGGGCTGCAAGTGCTCAAAAAAAAAAAAAAGTATACAAAATATAAATAAAACCACTCGCTTAAGATATTCTCCTAACATGGTGTATTTATATTATTATAAATCATCTTTATGCACAGAAATGATGTTTTGTATTGTGGAATAATTCTGTGACTGTCGTCTATTATTTTGAATGATGTGCAAAAGCATCTTTAATAAATAAACGGATGATTACAGCGATTAAATGAATCACAAACAGTGTTCGTTCATTAGTTCTCCTTGTGCTTGTTGATGACCGGTGCATGATACGAGATATTAGTGTTGCACTCCTGGAAGTGTCACAGATCGGATCAATATCCCGTAAAGATCAATCCATAATCACGTACAATACATGATCTTTCAATACTGTCGTCATGGTAACACAGGCTAACGGTTGGGGCAAACTGTGATGTGACACTATATTTTGGCATTAATGACAATTTTAGTTTCCAAACCAGTTTTTCGCGACATTTGATTTAACGAACAGAGTTTATGCGCTTTAGTTAAATGGAAAAATATGATGTCAACATGTGACATTAGCGATAATGTGCGTTTACGTCAGCTGTATTTTGATGCGGCAAAACGTGTGGAAAAAAAAAAAATCTTTGGATGGAAACGCAGTTATTACTACAGTCATGGCTACTGCAATATTACTATAGTAGCCGTACAGTAAACATGGTTTTACTACAGTATTTCTGAATAAATCCAAGGTTAATTTTAATAAGTGCCGTAAACTAATTTTTCCCCCTTAATTACCAACTCAATATTTAATACCTGCATTTATGCTTACGGATCAACAAAAGTGCATTTAATATCCCGTGTGTCGCGCACTAACCTCTGGTAATGCCAGCGTAAATAAATAAACAAACGTCGATGTATTTCCAAGCAATGTCCGCAAACCGTGCCCGTTTGTAAAGGTTTTAGGAGACTCGCCATTTTGATTGACAGCAAAACAGAAAACGTTCCCAGACAGAAGACTTTAATGACGCAGGGGCTTTTATCAAGTCACACCAACGCGTGCAGAACTGTGATGTCATCAACTGATTTAACATACATTGGTTAACAGCACAGGTTCTCTCTGAAGAAAGTTGACATGTGAAACGTGCAGAGCGATGCAGGTGCATTAGCGGAGGTTATATCCGCGCGGGTCTATTTGGCGCTTAATTTCTTCGGCAAACTGGATGAGTCATTAAACTTGAGCTGAACCGTGGTGAAAATGTCACCAAACCACGGGTACCAGACGGATCTTTGGAGAGGACATCTATAGGTCAGCGAGTCACCACGAATCATAAAACTCATAATGTGCATGTGTAACGCAACCGCTAACTGGAACAAGCGCTATACCAATGCGGCGAGGTTTTGCATAAGTGACAAACAATACTCAAATGTAACGTTTGCTGATTTGTTTTAACAGATGTATCATTTTAAGTGGTATATTGATGTAGGAGCCACATCTTACCAATCTTACTCATAAGGAGACGGTTTGCTCACATGTGACATCAGTTGACACTTCTAGTGCAACATTGTAACAATTTCAGCCCCCATTTCTGAACCAATCAAACAAGCTACAGGTCTGAAAACGACTCAGTTGTTACAATGTTGCATTCGCTCCTTGGTGTGGTTTGCGTTCACAAGGCAACGTTATAAAACCGTCAATTAATAAGTCACATGTGAATGATGGATACGAGTTATAACATTTCGATTGTGGTTAAATGTGTCGGTTATTAGTTGCTCTGTATGATGTCAGCATTGAAAAAGGCCCGTTGCCACGGTCACAGAGCACGCTCCCATACGCGCACACACGCATGCAAATGGCAGAGTGAAGCCACGATGCCGTCCTGCCCGTGTCTGTTCTGACGCCATCCAAATATATATCGGTTTCCTCATGACTGCGCGCTCCACACTGGGTCGTTAATCAATGAATCAGGAGATATGATCTGCACGCATTACAGGAACTTCATGCATAAATCTGTTCATGTAGCAGATGGGGACAAATTCAGATGAGTAGATTAAAGGTTTGCAAATGAAACCACAGTGTGGGATTCATGACGCAGCAGTGACAGCGACTCCTCGTCTTGTGCTTGGCGATCTGAACACGAGTTACGTAATCCTATTCGACGGCCCAGAGCTGCACTCGCAAGCAGGTTTGGAGGAAGGGAGTCTGGGGTTTAAAGCGGTTTACATAACACCAGAGAGGTTAGCACGCAGATTAAAGATCACGATACGAGTGTCGTGCTGCATCTGTTTGCACACGAGAGGAACTTTGAAAAAGGAGAAATTGTTCATAGGGCTTTGATGCAGAACCACAAACCAAGCGTTCCACAAAACGTCCAGGACGAAGTGTGGAAATGTGGAATTTCAGCAACAGAGACTGAACACAAGAGCAGATGTTGAGCGTTAGCGCGTCTCTTAGGGGCTTGTAATCGCTAACATTCCTCCAGTGTAAGTCAACTAAGTGAATGAGCTCATTCCAGTGATGTGGCTTTGATGAATGGCACACTCACCGCGTGTAAACACCCCTCCTCCCTCTCTCACGCTGTCGGGAACATGCGAGTCATGATGTTCACCACTTCACTCACAAAGACAGGCGGCAAATAAAGACTGGAGAGGTCACGATGCAGTCGGCCGTCCCTCGACAGCAGTCGAATTACCTCAAAACGCTCCATTAAAACCAAACAGGCAGATCATTCCCGATGGTCTCCTTCCTATTTGAATGACTGGTCCCTCCCTCAGACAAAAATACAAAACCCTCATTTCATGCATTTAGGACCATACATGTACATGCTATCATGACATGCTTAAAAAAAAAAAAAGCCTCAGGTAAATCAAAGTGTCTCAGATGCTCAAATGTTAAGACTGAATGATTTACAATGATGCTAAATAGTATATAATAAACAGCAATGGTTGATGATGTATTGCATTGCCAGTCTTGTTCGGGACACAACATCATCATACTAGCCGGATAGCCATCTTGTGGCTACCAAGCCTCATTATTAGCTACCAAGACAGCAGGACTCATCAGCGAATAGTTAATAACTGGCTAATTTCGGAGTCTGGGTATCTCAGCGAATGTTGACGCTGACTATCACACCTGGAGTCATGAGTTTGAATCCAGGGCGTGTGGTGAGTGACTCCAGTCAGGTCTCCTTAGCAACCAAATTGGCCCGGTTGCTAGGGAGGGCAGAGTCACATGGGGTAACCTCCTCGTGGTCGCTATAATGTGGTTCTCGCTCTCGGTGGGGCGTGTGGCGAGTTGTGTGTGGATGCCGTGGAGAATAGCGTGAAGCCTCCACACGCGCTACGTCTCCATGGTAACGCCCTCAACAAGTCACGTTTTGGTGACATGCACCCGATACGATCGTTTTTCAGGATTATTTTATTTTATTACGATTTATTTTTCAGGATATTCTTCCCCTCTGCTGCAGCTCTTAAATCTCATTGGCACTTCTGCATATTCACACTGGCGCACAGAGACAGACAGTTGACAAACTTCCTGATTCCTGAAACAGACATCCACCCACGCGTACACCCACACACAAGATATAACGACTTCAAGAGGAAACACATCAAGACAAAACGCATACAAGAGACACGAAACATTTGAGAGTTCCTGTAGGTGCCCGTTTTTAGTGTACACACTCATTACGGCAGGATTTCCAGGTTAAAAATACCTCCAGCGTCAGCTGCACCTCCAACCACATCTTATAACGAAGAGCTCCAGCACACACGCTAATGCCAAAGTTCACATTAAGTTGCATCTGCTGCACATATGCTGCACACTTGCGTCACACGCACACGGTTCAGCTGGGGGTGCACAGTGTTTTCCATCGTCTGTCTGCTCGGATCCCGATGACACCGTCCCATGAAAAACATGTTCATCTCATATTTCATCCACAACCCATCCCAAAAAAAAAAAAAAAAAGTTTTAATTTTTTTTTATTACAGTAAGGTTTTATTTTTCCTGCATTATTTTAATAAAATAAATTCAACCCCCCCACCCCCCCCCCCCTTCTAATTTTGGGGTGAAATGTGATCTGAACACGCTCATGACAGGTTTCATGAGATTCAGAGCTATGAGTGTCTGTTCTAGGAAATCTTTTCTGATCAACGAGAGTTTCTAACCACACACACACT
>NC_068281.1:715494-727994 GCF_025860055.1 Xyrauchen texanus
GACATCACCACAGAGCATGAGCCATGTCTCCATCCTCCAACTGACATCACCACAGATCATGAGCCATGTCTCCATCCTCCAACTGACATTGCCACAGAGCATGAGCCATGTCTCCATCCTCCAACTGACATTGCCACAGAGCATGAGCCATGTCTCCATCCTCCAACTGACATCGCCACAGAGCATGAGCCATGTCTCCATCCTCCATCTGACATCGCCACAGAGCATGAGCCATGTCTCCATCCTCCAACTGACATCACCACAGAGCATGAGCCATGTCTCCATCCTCCAACAGACATCACCAGCAGATTGGTCTTTTAAACCAAGTCTAATCTAGAGGGAGTCCAGTAGAAACAATGCCAAATCTTAAACTGAATAAAGTTTTCCCTTACATCCCTAGACATAGTTTTAAAATGTTTAAATTCTTTCCCACTCTCCATCCTCCAATACCAAGTTATTTTCCCATAATCTCTTCAGAGCTGTTAAGCCCTGTCACCAAGACTCTTATTTAACGAGGAATAATATACAGACACTTCATGCACCTTTCCAAAGACTGTGAGCACCATACAGAGAGTGTCTGCAGCTTTAGCGGGTTTGTGTACTACCCCCAAATATAGTACAAAGTAGATGATGCAACTGAAAATACCTGAAAAATTGAGACCTAGAAATCCCAAATTGCTGTGTTATATTTTCAAATGATCTCAAAGCTCTGTTTTCATAAAGGTCACCAAGTGTGGGGGCGCATGCGCGCAGTTTATGGAGTAGTCGCTTTTTACAGAGCTCTTCCCCGCTGACACTATATTTTGAATGTTTTTGTAAATTAAGTACCAGCAAGTCACTTTACAGGCGATTATGTTCTTTTGAGAGTTACCAGTCGTCAGTTGTTTTAAGTTTCTCGTGAAATTTAAGTGCGTTGAGCGCGATTTTCGAAATTCACTGACTCACTCTGTGTCCGCAAAATGGCGTCGAAGAAATCTTCAAAAACCTTTGCAGCTATTAAGGAGGACACCAATCCAAGTGATTCTATCGCACAGGGAAATGTGAACGCGATACTTGCTGCAATCGGTGCCCAAGGAGATGATTTAAAAAACTGATAGAGGACAAGATGACAGCTCTAAGTGTTCGCTTGGATGCGTTGGACGCCATGCTGGTTAACTTGCAGTCAGAACAGGCCGGCGTTAAACAGAAAATAGTAGAGATAGAAGGTGCCCTGAACGATACGGATTTACGCCTCGGTGCGGTTGAAAAGGTGTGTGAAGATTTGCGTGCGGAGAATCAATCTCTGTGGACTAAACTGAATGACTTGGAAGGACGCTCTCGCAGGCTGAACCTCAAATTTGTGGGAATAAGCGAGGGAGAGGAGCGGGGGCGCCCCTCGGTGATTATTTCGGACTTGATTACTGAGCTCTTCGGCCGAGACAACTTTCATAAACCTGTGAAAATTGACCGAGCTCATCGGGCCCTGTTACCCAAGCCGTCTGAAGGCCAGAGACCTCGCACTATTATCGCACGGATCCACAACGATCGGGACAAAGATTTAATCCTTCGTCTGAGCCGTGAAAAGTTTCCTCTGGAATATAAAGGAAAGCGGATTCACATCTTCCCTGACTATACACCGGCGGTGACCGCTCGGCGACGTGCCTTCAGTTCAGTCACGAAAGCTCTACGGGAGGCTGGAACTGGTCCCTGCGTTTTCCAGCGAAACTGACACTGCATTATAACGGTCGGGAGCGCTCTTTTGAATCTCCGGAGGAGGCTAAGAAGTTTGTGGATAACTTGTCGAATGATTCGGCGTAACTTCTATGTTTGACTTTACTCATCTTGACCTGTGTGTGGTACTCGACTAACAGAAGTGGACTACTTTTTGGAATATTTTGCTATTTTCATCGTGGTACTTAACGTTAATTCAGATGAATGGTTGTTTGCGCGGGGAGAGCAGGGTTTTTTGGTGTGTGTGTTACTCCTTGTTTTTCGTTATTTCTGCTCTATTTGGACTAAGGTAAGCTATGTTTGACGCACCTGAGACTCGTAGTGACGGATTAATTGACAGCTGCTGTCAGACTCTATGTTATTATTATTCCTCACACGGTCGCAAGACGACATGTACATGAATCTGGCGTGGTGAGCTGGAACCTGCTTACGTCAGCTGTCACCGCTTACGCCACGAGTACCGCAACAGCCAATAGGAAAATTCAACTGCAGTAGCCACCGTTCAACCTGAAGAGGGCAGCACTCAGACGTTTTTACACCATATATTGTAGAATTAAAACACTTTATACACAAATGTCAAAAAAATTACTTGAATCAATGACCAGTACTAATAAAGCCCCATTCTTACAGATCATTAACTAAAAAAAGTTGGTTTAGGGTTTAGTTACCCTTTAATAATTTCCCGATTACATGTGTTAATGTTTATGGCCCAAATATAGATGACCCTGCTTTTTTCAGGAAATTATTTGGGCTTATTCCAGATACTAACTCAACTAATTTGATAATTGCTGGAGACTTTAACTGCTATTTGGATCCTCATCTTGATCATTATTCTTCACAAGTTTCTCATCCTGTGCAATCTGTTGGTGTTTTAAATAATTTGATAAAATCCATGAATCTTGTGGATATATGGAGATTACTTAACCCGACGGCTCGTGATTATTCTTTCTTTTCCCATGTTCATAAATCCTATACACGAATTGATTACTTTATTATTGACTCCAAACTCATTCAGGGGGTGACTCAGTCCAAATATCACAATATTTTGATTTCTGATCATAGCCCAATTTCTATGGGTCTGAATATGTCATTACCAAAGGTGCAGTATTGTTGGCGTTTCAATCCTCAATTATTAGTGGATAAAAAGTTTCAGTCTTTCATGTCTGAGTGTTTACAACAATTTTTGGAGACTAACGACAAGGGGGATGTTTCAGACTCTTGTTTGTGGGAAACATGTAAAGTAGTGTTAAGAGGTCGTATTATTGCATATGAATCCTCGTCTAGGAGGAGAAGCGCAAGCGCCTGGCTGAGATAGAATCCACACTTCCATCTTTAGAACAAACATTTCGTTCAAGCTCAGAGTGACCTTAACGCTATTCTTAAGTTGAAATATGAATATAACTCTATTTTGAGTGATCATGTCTCTAACTTGGAGATAAGGCAGATAAGCTTCTTGCCAGGCAACTTAGAGGTGTGCAGGCTAGTAGAGCCATTCATCAAATAAAATCTCGGAATGGTACTTTAGTAACACATCCTAAAGAAATGAATAATCGTTTTGTTGAATTTTATAAGCAGCTTTACTCTTCCAACTGTTCTGAGCTGAACACTACAGGGCGCCAATTTCTTGATGCGGTGGATTTTCCAAAACTTAATGAATGTGCCAGAGAGGAATTAGAGGAACCGTTTACTCTCTGTGAAATTTTGGAG
Source organism: Xyrauchen texanus (assembly GCF_025860055.1). Lineage (NCBI taxonomy): Eukaryota > Metazoa > Chordata > Actinopteri > Cypriniformes > Catostomidae > Xyrauchen > Xyrauchen texanus. The sequence goes on from NC_068281.1 coordinate 718,912, forward strand.
GCAATTAATTCCTTTTCCAATGGGAAAGCCACGGGCCCTGATGGGTTTGGTGTGGAATTCTATAAGGCTAATGCAAATGCTATTGCTCCTTTGTTACTTAGAATGATAAAGGAAATATTTCCCGACTCTTTTTATGAGGCACATATATGCCTTTTGAAGAAAAAAGACAGAGATGTTACGGAGCCTTCTAGTTACAGGCCCGTAAGTCTTCTCAATTGCGATCAAAAAATTATTGCCAAGATCCTGGCCACTCGTCTGAATAAGCATGTGGCCTCGTTAATTCACCCAGACCAAACTGGCTTCATCCCAGGAAGATTTTCATTTTTTAATTCACGTCGCCTGCTAAATATTGTATACAGTAATCGGAGTAAGACATCTAAGGCAGCTGTTCTTTCTTTGGATGCTGAAAAGGCCTTCGATCGAATAGAATGGAGTTATATGTTTTCTGTGTTGGATCGGTTTGGTTTTGGTGAGAATTACAAACGAATCATAAAAATGCTTTATTTTTCCCCTAAATCTGCAATACTTACTAATTCGGATAGGTCTGCTTTCTTTCCTCTTCAGCGTGGTACACGTCAGGGCTGTTGTTTAAGCCCATTGCTATTTGATCTAGCTTTAGAACCCCTGGCCATCCATCTTCGTAATCATTCTGAGATCAGGGGTATATCATGTGGTCATTCTGAGATCAGGGGTATATCATGTGGTCATTCTGAGATCAGGGGTATATCATGTGGTCATTCTGAGATCAGGGGTATATCATGTGGTCATTCTGAGATCAGGGGTATATCATGTGGTCATTCTGAGATCAGGGGTATATCATGTGGTCATTCTGAGATCAGGGGTATATCATGTGGTCATTCTGAGGTTAAACTGTCCTTATATGCAGACGACTTGCGTTTATATTTGAGTGATCCCTCTTCTGCTTTGCCTTTTTTAATGGAATCACTTGAGGTGTTTGGCTCTTTTTCTGGTTATTCTGTTAATTGGGAGAAGAGTGTATTCATGCCCTTGGGTGAGGGGCTAGATGCTCAGTTTCAGAGGTCATTACCTTTTAGAATAACAGAGGATCATTTCACTTACTTGGGGTTAACTATTCCTAAGCACCTCTTCCATCCCCTAGCGGATGGCAATGGCTCTTCCTTCTCCTGGCGGATGGCAATGGCTCTTCCATCCCCTAGTGGATGGCAATGGCTCTTCCTTCTCCTGGCGTACGGCAATGGCTCTTCCTTCTCCTGGCGGACGGCAGCACCTCTTCCATCCCCTAGCGGATTGCAATGGCTCTTCCTTCTCCTGGCGGACGGCAGCGCCTCTTCCATCCCCTAGCGGACGGCAATGGCTCTTCCTTCTGGCGGACGGCAGCGCCTCTTCAGCTCCCTAACGGATGGCAATGGCTCCTCCTTCTCCTGGTGCACGACAGCGCCTCTCTATCCCCTAGCAGACAGCAATGGCTCTTCCTTCTCCTGGTGCACGACAGCGCCTCTCTATCCCCTAGCAGACAGCAATGGCTCTTCCTTCTCCTGGCGGACGACAGCGCCTCTCTATCCCCTAGCGGACAGCAATGGCTCTTCCTTCTCCTGGCGGACGACAGCGCCTCTCTATCCCCTAGCGGACAGCAATGGCTCTTCCTTCTCCTGGCGGACGACAGCCCCTCTCTATCCCCTAGCGGACAGCAATGGCTCTTCCTTCTCCTGGCGGACGACAGCGCCTCTCTATCCCCTAGCGGACGGCAATGGCTCCTCCTCCTCCTGGCGGACGGCAGCGTCTCCTCTGTCTCCTAGCAGAAGGCAATGGCTCTTCCTTCTCCTGGCGGATGGCAGCGCTTCTTCCATCCCCTAGCGGACAGCAATGGCTCCTCCTTCTCCTGGCAGAATGCAGCGGTGAGTTCTCCCGGACAGCATGCCCTCCCTCCTTTTCAGGGTTTTTGCACCAGCCAACAGTTCGGGAAAGGAGGATGCGGGAAACGGTGTAACAAACAAAAACACTTGAAACTAAAAACACAGCAACATGTGAGAGCGGCTGCGTGTGTCTCTCGCTCTCTCTCAATTTTTGGCGTCCCCAGCTCATTCCTTATCTCCCTCCCGCTGATTAGGCAACTCAGCTCCCTCCTCCTCTTCGCATGTGTGTGTATATGTGTGTCAGGACTCTGTGGAGGAGTTTGCCAGAGTATGACATCAGAGGCAAGCACAGTTTAGTTGAGACACGGCACTGTATTCTGCATTCCCATCACAGGACTAAAATAGCATGCTCAACCCCCCTCTTCCAATGGCCACATCATTGTATTCCAGCCCACATACACCCACTCGTCCTCTCTGTCACTCATATGTCTCTCGATCCTTCTTCCACTTTGTTTTGCTCTCAACTTCTAATTTGATGTGTTTGTTTTTCTCTGATATTTGCTCTCATGCAGTTTGTATTCAGTTCTTCACATGACTCATCCGATTTCATCTTATATCACATTAGCTTTTTGTTATTACAGTAAAAATACATGCCTGGTACTGTGGCGATACAATGTGGCAACTCTTGCCATACACACGGTAATGTATTCCCCTGTCTGAAAGGCTTAAATAGGAAAGATGTTCATTATTGAGAGACAATCATGAATCAGGCTGTTTTGTAAAAGGAGTGAAACAGTGACACCATGTGGCAGTAACTGGAACTGTCAAACACTAGATACAGAGTAACATTTCATATCTTTTCAGTGGACGTCTGTAATACTGTCAAGCCCATCTTATACCAGGTGATGGCCCAAATTAGTGGCCAAGTGAGCCATTGATTCAACAGATTCATTCAAAAACACAGATCCATTCATGAACAAAACACTAGTAGTGTTCTATTTAAGTCAAGCGAGCTCATATTAGATGAACGGAAGTGAGCACATGTCCCGAAATGTCCCGAAAAGCCCTGCACTAAAACCCGCTTTCAGAGATCTTGATAGATATGTACATGTTGTCCATGGAGGAAAACAAAGATAGCATGCATTTTGAAATCATGTGAAGGTAAACACCTTTATCGGGTGTTCTGCCGAGAGATACTATGGGTTCTCAGGCTTCTTCGCTTGTTTTCACCCGCTAATTTCAAATGTTGTCTAAAAGGCAGTAACCTTTCAAGACGGTCACTTCGACGCTGTGTCAGTAGCTGACGCAACAGGAATGATGATCTTTGAAGCCCTTTAGAATCACAGCAATCTGGGGACGCTCGCGGACGAGCGCTGGGGAACACGGAAGGTCGTTTGGACGGTATTGAAAATCGGCTAGGTGCTATATCCACTTCTGTTTCTGCAGTTCACGAAACTTTATCCAATTTATCACGGAGAGTATCCTCAAGTGAGTCCCGTTTAACCAAAACTGAAAATAGAATCTCCACCACGGAAGATGCTTTACGAGCCCGCGAGAGTGAACTTTCTACACTGGTTAAAATAGTGACAGCTTCTAGCCAAAGTGGATGACCTAGAAAACCGCGGAAGATGCAACAATTTGCGAATTGCAGGTTTACCTGGAAAAAGCTGAGGGTTCTATTCCTCTCGCTCAATTTCTGAAGGAAATTATACCGAAATGGCTCGACCTCCCTTCTGATCTCAACCTCGAAATTGAGAGTGCGCACAGATTGCTCGCACCTACCCCAGGAGATTGTCTTCCATGATTTACCAGTTGCGCTACACTGATAGAGAGAGCATCCCACAAGTAGCGCTGAAGAAACTGCAAATTACCTACAAGTGCAAACAGCTGCTTCTTCCAAGATCTGTCCATGGAAGTGATGAGAAATTGGATGCCGTGAGGAAGACTTTCCGTAGTTTCGCCTATCCTGCCAAGGAGTCGGAGCTCCGTATTTTCAGTACTCCGGCCGCCGTGAAGGAGCTCATAGACACCTAGCAAGCTAAGTGACAATGGGATTCCTGTCTGCTTTATTTTATTGTAATCTTTGCCATATTTGGAGGGAAAGTGGCTTGAACTGTGACCTCATAGACTTAGACTGGGTACTTTCTGAACCTTATGTTGGTAGCAGGTATAACTGTTATTTACTTGAGACCAATGGGGTACAGAGACCAAGGTTCAGGGTTATTTGGTAGGCCCTGTCGTTTGGGGACAGAGCCGGGGATGTGTGTGTGTGTGTGTGTGTGTGTGTGTGTGTGTGTGGGGGGGTTCTATTTCATTACTTGTTCCTGAAAGTTAAAAACTTGCCCATCAGCCCTATTCTTAACCTTGAAGGAAAAAACCACAGTCTCCATGCTTCAAGAAACACATCTATCGGACAGTGAACACTTCAAATTGAATCGTGATTGGTTGGGCCAAATACACTATTCTTCATGCACCGCTAATCCTAGGAAGAGAGGAATAGCTAACTTAATTAGTAAATACCTGCCATTTATTTTGGAACATCATATTAGGGATCCGGCCCAATGCTCAATCTTTATGCGCCAAATGAAAACTCCCCTAAATTCATATCCAAATTGATTTTGTTATTCAATGAGCGCTGCAAGGGAATAGGGGTTTGCGCCGGAGATTTTAATTGGATATGAGATTGGACAAATCCTCAGTGGGCACCTCAGTTAATCCCAAATCCTCTTTGGTTTTTAAAGAATTGTGTAATGAGGTTTAATTGATAGCTGGAGAGAAATGAATCCTGACAGTAGAGAATACATTTTACTCCAATCCCCACGACTCTTACTCAAGAACTGACTATACTCTAACACCGGATAGCAGCTTCAACTCTATAGTTTTAGTCAATTTGGCACAATTGCCATCTCTGATCACGCTCCGGTTCATATTGACATGACATTAGGTATTCTGTCAGCAAGCAGGGTTTGGAGGCTGAATTCATCTTTGCTGATAGACACAACATTTTAGAAAAGGAGGTTAAAAGACTAGAATACTTATATAGTACAACTCCCGTCCAAGCCAACTGGTCTGCATTATGCCACGTTAGGGCCGAACTCAATCTGGATCATGCTAATTATACATAACTTATTACTGGCTCATCAGATTAAATAAAAATCACTCTGAGAGGGCAATTAAGTCTATAACGATAATGGTACCACTACATATGAACCTGTACTTATAAATGATACGTTTCGATCCTACTATGAATCATTATATTGTTCTCAAAACAATCAGGATTTGACACATTTTTCAATAATATTTCCCTCCCAGCTATTTCAGATGAGAACAGGGATGACCTTAACTCGTCTCCCATAACCCTTATCATCAGAAGAGGTCCTAGCAGCAATACAATCAATGCCAACAAATACATCACCAGGACTTGACGGCTTTCCCTTGCTATACAAGCTCTTTTAGATCAAGGCACAACACCGGAAACATGGAAAACTGCAACTATCTGTTTGATTCTTTATTCTTTCCCCTTTCCTCCCAATGTTGGAACGCCCAATTCCCACTACTTAGTAGTTCCTCGTGGTGGCGCAGTTACTCGCCTCAATCCGGGTGGTGGAGGACGAGTCTCAGTTGCTTCCACGTCTGAGACCGTCAATCCGCGCATCTTATCACGTGACTCGTTGTGCGTGACACCGCGGAGACTCACAGCATGTGGAGACTCATGCTACTCTCCACGATCCACACACAACTCACCACACGCCCCATTGAGAGAACCACTAATCACCACCACGAGGAGGTTACCCCATGTGACTCTACCCTCCCTAGCAACCGGGACAATTTGGTTACCCCATGTGACTCCACCCTCTCTAGCAACCGGGCCAATTTGGTTACCCCATGTGACTCCACCCTCCCTAGCAACCGGGCCAATTTGGTTACCCCAAGTGACTCTACCCTCCCTAGCAACCAGCCCAATTTGGTTACCCCATGTGACTCTACCCTCCCTAGCATCCAGCCCAATTTGGTTACCCCATGTGACTCTACCCTCCCTAGCAACCAGCCAAATTTGGTTACCCCATGTGACTCTATACTCCCTAACAACTGGCCCAATTTGGTTGCTAAGGACACCTAACTGGAGACACTCCACACACCCCGAATTCAAACTCACGACTCCAGGTGTGATATTAAGGACAAAGACTCTCAAGATTGCGCATCATATAGGCCAATAAGTCTTCTTAATACAGACTGTAAAATACTGGCCAAAGTATTGGCACGTAGACTTGAAAATATATATTGCCTCAGATAGGTCAATCAGACCAGACAGGCTTTGTGAAATCTCACTATGGTACAGATAACATAAGTCGACTTCTGACTGTTGTTAATTTTGTTTACAATGGGAGGAACACTGCACTTGTTTTCTCTCTTGATGCTGAAAAAGCATTTGATAGAGTTGAGTGGGATTTTGCAACTCTTGAACAGTTGATTGAGGTGTTAGGGTTAGGATTAGTGACTACAAATGGGCTTATTTCAACTCCATTCTGCACAGGGAGAGGTACAAGGCAGGGTTGCCCTCTTTCTCGCCCAAATAATTGAACCCTTCGCAGAACTTATTAAACAGTAAAGACTTCTACGGCATTACAGTGGGAAAGGAAGAACACAGAATATCACTATACGCTGATGACGTACTATTATACGTCTTAACCTGACCAGTCAGTCCCTGTGATATTGGAGTGTATTTCTCATTAAAGTAAACTTTGGCTATAAAATACATTTGTCAAAATGCATAGCACTACCTTTAAATATCTCTTCCATAGAACACCTAAATTCAACTTCCCTATGTCAAATAACTGAGAATGGTTTCAGGTATCTTAGCATTTTAATCACAGCATTGCTTGATAAGCTTATAAGTAAAAATTACACCCTCTTATAGAAAGAATAAAAATGTATCTGAAAATCTGGTGTTCACTCCCCATCTTGTTTTTCGGGGAGAATAATGTTATAAAAATGAAAATTTTTTCCAAGCTTTTAAATTTCACAAAGCAACTTTACACTATATCTAACACTCTCCGGGCTTGGAGAGATCTCAAGACATATGTTAAAATACCCGCCTCTCTCTCCTCGTCTTCACCACTTTCTTTTAATCCCAATTTCACTTTATCAATAAAAAACATTGGGCTTTCAGCGTGGCTAAAATTGGGAATCTCTCAAATATCTTGCCTATTTTCAGAGGGTACCCTAAAGTCTTTCCAACAGATTTTGGGACAATATAATGTTGTACCAATATCTTCAGTTATGACATTTTATAATTTTATTTTATTTTATCCCCTTTTTCTTCCAATGTTGGAACGCCCAATTCCCGCTTCTTAGCAGGTCCTCGTGGTGGTGCGGTTACTCGCCTCAATCGTCCGCGTCTGAGGCCGTCAATCCGCGCATCTGATCACGTGACTCGTTGTGCATGACACCACGGAGACTACTAATCACCACCACGAGGAGGTTACCCCATGTGACTATACCCTCCCTAGCAACCGGGACAATTTGGTTACCCATGTGACGCCACCTTCCCTAGCAACCGGGTCAATTTGGTTACCCCATGTGACTCCACCTTCCCTAGCAACCGGGCCAATTTGGTTACCCCATGTGACTCTACCCTACCTAGCAACCTTCCCAATTTGGTTGCTAAGGAGACCTGGCTGGAGTCACTCAGCACACCCTGGATTTAATCTTGTGACTCCAGGTGTGATAGTCAGTGTCAATACTAGCTGAGATACCCAGGCCCCACATTTTATCACATTTTTGATAGACAAAGGAGAGTGAGGATCTTTTATTAAATCAGGTTCGCTTAAAGGGATCAGTATCAAATAAATATGGCATTTTATCTAATAATTGTACATCTGCATTGGTAGAGCTGAAGTGTGTGTGGGAAATGGACATAGGCCATTCCATTGAAGAGAATGACTGGGCTGCCATATGCGAAAAGGTGTATCCCAAATGTACTTCCTAGGGATTCACAAACTTCATGTTAAATTCTTTAATAGGATATATCTATTATTTATAAAAAATATATAAATGGTATAATAGAAGATCTTCTTGGACAGCATTTCGATATGACCCCAGCCAAAAAATTTATTTGGATAAGATGGATAAAACTAATGTGACTTGTTTAGAATTATTATTATTTTATTTGTAGGTTTTGAACATCTTATAACTTGGTTAGATTTATATTTTATATTGTGTGATACTACTGAAGTAAAGCTGATGTTGTGGGCAAATAAAAAAAATAAAAAAATAATCAGGGTTTTCATCAGCGATTTCATCTCTTGGCTTGTACATTGTGGAAGGGGCGGAGTTACCTGGCTGTGTTGAAGGTCTGAAAAACAAAAAACAGAGCGAAATGGTCTGGTTCCGGAAGTAAAAATACTATTTATTTATCCCATAGACTAACTAATTTTCAACTATAATTTAGAAACCTTTAGAGGCAGACTTACCATGAGCAACGAGGTTGTTCATATATGGTATATGCTTCCGTTGAAGCCACCCGTCTGCGTTATTTTAACATCATTGTTTAAATAGCGTGTTCAATAGCGGAATTCATAGTAAACAACTACATTACCCATGGTGCAGCAGAGAAAGAGCCACCAATCAGAGAACCGCGGCCAACGAAGCCCGCGAAAACGTACCTCAGAGCGCCCGCGCGCCCCCATAACAAGCTGTGAGTGAAGTAATCGAGTCAGCGTCTCTTCACCTTTAAACTACTCATTTATTTGTAAATATCGGTAAACAACTACATTACATATTTTGCTAAAAACATAAAATAAGTTGTTTCTATACATATAATCAACAACCTAACATCACTAGTTTTATATATATTCCCGTCGTTCTTACTCAACGTCATCATTCGCAATGCTTCATGGGATTGTAGTTCACGCCCTCATGTTGAAAGACTGTAAGTACAGTCTTACACCTTTGTATTTTTGTCAGTTAAAATGCTTCTTAGGCTCAGAACAAATGCTGTTGTGATGCTGTGATTCAGCTCGGTGGATGGGGGATTTGGTTCATGGTACACAACTCTTTTATGGAGGATTTTATGCTAACCCTATGGAAGAAATGAATGGGGAAGACACTTCCGGAACACAGACGGTTGATTAAGTGGGCGGGCACTGTTGCGATGTCGTCACTAGATTGATGCGCGATGGGTTGTCTGCTAAATGGATAGTAAATACTGGAAATGGGTATTGCGGTGTAGAGAATAAATAAACAAAT
>NC_068281.1:732994-740494 GCF_025860055.1 Xyrauchen texanus
TACTGGACAACTTTCAGGAGTGGCTGGATCAGTTTTGTCACTACAATGCAAATGATTGACAGTCCCATAACGACAAATGCAAAAACAGTCGAAATGAAAGAGTGTCTTCTCACCTGATTGGCTGTGTGGATGGTGTCTAGTTTGGAATAATGGACAGATTTTGCTCTTCTGGAAATAAATTGGTTCTTTTATTCACCAAAGTGGCATTAAACTGATCACAATGTATCATCAGGACATTAATCACATGATACATTTACTATTACAATATGACTTAAACTACTTCAAAGAGTTCTCATCAAAAAATCCTCCATATGCAGCGATGACATCTTTACAGATCCGTGTTATTCTAGCGGTCAGATTGTCCAGATACTCCGGTGACCTTTCACCTCACACTTCCTGTAGCGCTTGCCCTTTCACCCCACACTTCCTGTAGCGCTTGCCCTTTCACCCCACACTTCCTGTAGCGCTTGCCCTTTCACCACACACTTCCTGTAGCGCTTGCCCTTTCACCCCACACTTCCTGTAGCGCTTGACCTTTCACCCCACACTTCCTGTAGCGCTTGCCCTTTCACCCCACACTTCCTGTAGCGCTTGCCCTTTCACCCCACACTTCCTGTAGCGCTTGCCCTTTCACCACACACTTCCTGTAGCGCTTGCCCTTTCACCCCACACTTCCTGTAGTGCTTGACCTTTCACCCCACACTTCCTGTAGTGCTTGACCTTTCACACCACACTTCCTGTAGCGCTTGCTCTTTCACCACACACTTCCTGTAGCGCTTGCTCTTTCACCACACACTTCCTGTAGCGCTTGCTCTTTCACCACACACTTCCTGTAGCGCTTGCCCTTTCACCCCACACTTCCTGTAGTGCTTGACCTTTCACCCCACACTTCCTGTAGTGCTTGACCTTTCACCCCACACTTCCTGTAGTGCTTGCTCTTTCACCACACACTTCCTGTAGTGCTTGCTCTTTCACCACACACTTCCTGTAGCGCTTGCCCTTTCACCCCACACTTCCTGTAGCGCTTGCCCTTTCACCCCACACTTCCTGTAGCACTTGCCCTTTCACCCCACACTTCCTGTAACACTTGCCCTTTCACCCCACACTTCCTGTAGCACTTGCCCTTTCACCCCACACTTCCTGTAGCACTTGCCCTTTCACCCCACACTTCTTGTAGCACTTGCTCTTTCACCACACACTTCCTGTAGCACTTGCCCTTTCACCCCACACTTCCTGTAGCGCTTGACCTTTCACCCCACACTTCCTGTAGCGCTTGCCCTTTCACCCCACACTTCCTGTAGCACTTGCTCTTTCACCCCACACTTCCTGTAGCACTTGCTCTTTCACCACACACTTCCTGTAGCGCTTGTCCTTTCACACCACACTTCCTGTAGCGCTTGCCCTTTCACCACACACTTCCTGTAGCGCTTGCCCTTTCACCCCACACTTCCTGTAGCGCTTGACCTTTCACCCCACACTTCCTGTAGCACTTGCCCTTTCACCCCACACTTCCTGTAGCACTTGCCCTTTCACCCCACACTTCCTGTAGCGCTTGATCATTTCAGACCGTAACACTCTTTTCCAGTTATCTGTTGTGCAATGTCTGTGTTTCTTTGCCCACTCGAATCTTTTCTTTTTGATTTTCTGTTTCAAAAGTGTCTTTTCCTTTGCAGTTCTTCCCATAAGAGTCTTCTCTTTACTGTTGTACATGAAACTGGGGTTGAGCGGGTAGAATTCAATGAAGCTGTCAGCGGAGGACATGTGAGGCGTCTCAAACTAGAGACTCTGATGTTCCTCTTGTTTAGTTGCACATCTTCCACATCTCTTTCTGTCCTTGTTAGAGACAGTTGTGCTTTGTGTTTGAAGACTGTAGTTACACTTTTATATTAAATCTGCAGTTTTTGGGCAATTTCAAGCATCATATGTCATTCATTCCTCAAAACAATGATTGACTGATGAATTTCTAGAGAAAACTGTCCTAATATTGACCTTAAGACGTGCCAGTCTATTGCATACTGTGCAACTCAAACAAACACAATGTTGAGCTTCATTTAATGAACCAAATATGTTTCAGCTGTGTTTGATATAATGGTGATGTTCTAGTATCTAAAGATCAGTTTCTCATGATCACTCGAGGATGAGGTGTTGGACTGATGCTGCTGTTTACATCAGTAATGTCCCGAATATACTCTGTGATCAGCTGAACGCCACTTTGGTGAAATAAAGAACCAATTTCCTTCTGAAACAGCAAAATCTGCACATTATTACACACACACACACACACACACACACACACACACACACTACACTACATATACACACACACACACACACACACTACACTACATATACACACACACACTACACTACATACACACACTCACACACAGACACACACACTACACTACACACACACAGACACACACACACACACACAGACACACACACACAGACACTCATGGAAACACACACACACACACACACTCATGCAAACACACTCACACACTACACTAGACACACACACACACACACAGACACACACACAGACACTCATGGAAACACACACACACACACACACACACTCATGCAAACACACTCACACACTACACTAGACACACACACACACACACACACACACACAGACACACACACAGACACTCATGGAAACACATACACACACACACACACACACACTCATGCAAACACACTCACACACTACACTACACCACACACACACACACACTCATGCAAACACACTCACACACTACACTACACTACACACACACACACACACTCATGCAAACACACTCACACACTACACTACACTACACTACACTACACACACACACACACACACACTCATGCAAACACACTCACACACTACACTACACTACACTACACTACACACACACACACACACACACACACACACACACACTCTCACCGGATATTAAAAAGTATAATTTAAGAGTTGGTATGATCAGATAAATGCATGTAAAGTCCCGATTCTAAACTTTAAAGTGACACCTATTTATTCTTCAGCGGTTATAATTTATTATTATTAATATTATTCTGCTAATGTTATTCTCTGAGTTTCGTCCACTGTCCCGATATAAGCTCACTTCAATTAATCCTTCCATTAATACAAATATCTTTTTAATAAAATGGCGTAATTACTAAAAAACAGTTCATAGGAAGTTGTGATGCAACATGTTTGTGATACACCACACACACGTCAGAGGTTCAGCGACAGACGTGTTGATCGTTGGGACGGGTGGATTAAAGTTATTGCACTGAAAATACACACAGTCACTAGCATGTTTAAAACACACACAGTCACTAGCGTGTTTAAAACACACACAGTCACTAGCGTGTTTAAAACACACACAGTAACTAGCGTGTTTAAAACACACACAGTAACTAGCATGTTTAAAACACACACAGTAACTAACATGTTTAAAACACACACAGTCACTAGCATGTTTAAAACACACACAGTAACTAGCATGTTTAAAACACACACAGTAACTAACATGTTTAAAACACACACAGTCACTAGCATGTTTAAAACACACACAGTCACTAGCATGTTTAAAACACACACAGTAACTAGCATGTTTAAAACACACAGTCACTAGCATGTTTAAAACACACACAGTCACTAACATGTTTAAAACACACACAGTCACTAGCATGTTTAAAACACACAGAGTCACTAGCATGTTTAAAATACACACAGTCACTAGCATGTTTAAAACACACAGAGTCACTAGCATGTTTAAAACACACACAGTCACTAGCATGTTTAAAACACACAGAGTCACTAGCATGTTTAAAACACACACAGTCACTAGCATGTTTAAAACACACACAGTCACTAGCATGTTTAAAACACACAGAGTCACTAGCATGTTTAAAATACACACAGTCACTAGCATGTTTAAAATACACACAGTCACTAGCATGTTTAAAACACACACAGTAACTAGCATGTTTAAAACACACACAGTCACTAGCATGTTTAAAACACACACAGTCACTAGCATGTTTAAAATACACACAGTAACTAGCATGTTTAAAACACACACAGTAACTAGCATGTTTAAAACACACACAGTCACTAGCATGTTTAAAATACACACAGTCACTAGCATGTTTAAAACACACACAGTAACTAGCATGTTTAAAACACACACAGTCACTAGCATGTTTAAAATACACACAGTAACTAACATGTTTAAAACACACACACAGTCACTAGCATGTTTAAAACACACACAGTAACTAGCATGTTTAAAACACACAGTAACTAGCATGTTTAAAACACACAGTAACTAACATGTTTAAAACACACACAGTCACTAGCATGTTTAAAACACACACAGTCACTAGCATGTTTAAAACACACACAGTCACTAGCATGTTTAAAACACACACAGTAACTAACATGTTTAAAACACACACAGTAACTAACATGTTTAAAACACACACAGTCACTAACATGTTTAAAACACACACAGTAACTAACATGTTTAAAACACACACAGTAACTAACATGTTTAAAACACACACAGTAACTAACATGTTTAAAACACACACAGTAACTAACATGTTTAAAACACACACAGTAACTAACATGTTTAAAACACACACAGTCACTAGCATGTTTAAAACACACACAGTCACTAGCATGTTTAAAACACACACAGTCACTAGCATGTTTAAAACACACACAGTAACTAACATGTTTAAAACACACACAGTCACTAACATGTTTAAAACACACACAGTAACTAACATGTTTAAAACATACAGTAACTAACATGTTTAAAACACACACAGTCACTAGCATGTTTAAAACACACACAGTAACTAGCATGTTTAAAACACACACAGTCACTAACATGTTTAAAACACACACAGTAACTAACATGTTTAAAACACACACAGTCACTAACATGTTTAAAACACACACAGTCACTAACATGTTTAAAACACACACAGTAACTAACATGTTTAAAACACACACAGTCACTAACATGTTTAAAACACACACAGTCACTAACATGTTTAAAACACACACAGTCACTAACATGTTTAAAACACACAGTAACTAACATGTTTAAAACACACACAGTCACTAGCATGTTTAAAACACACACAGTCACTAGCATGTTTAAAACACACACAGTAACTAGCATGTTTAAAACACACAGTAACTAACATGTTTAAAACACACACAGTCACTAGCATGTTTAAAACACACAGTAACTAACATGTTTAAAACACACACAGTCACTAGCATGTTTAAAACACACACAGTAACTAACATGTTTAAAACACACAGTAACTAACATGTTTAAAACACACACAGTCACTAGCATGTTTAAAACACACACAGTCACTAGCATGTTTAAAACACACACAGTAACTAGCATGTTTAAAACACACAGTAACTAACATGTTTAAAACACACACAGTAACTAACATGTTTAAAACACACACAGTCACTAACATGTTTAAAACACACACAGTAACTAACATGTTTAAAACACACACAGTAACTAGCATGTTTAAAACACACACAGTCACTAACATGTTTAAAACACACAGTAACTAACATGTTTAAAACACACACAGTAACTAGCATGTTTAAAACACACACAGTCACTAACATGTTTAAAACACACACAGTCACTAACATGTTTAAAACACACACAGTCACTAGCATGTTTAAAACACACACAGTAACTAGCATGTTTAAAACACACACAGTCACTAGCATGTTTAAAACACACACAGTAACTAACATGTTTAAAACACACACAGTAACTAACATGTTTAAAACACACACAGTAACTAGCATGTTTAAAACACACACAGTCACTAGCATGTTTAAAACACACACAGTAACTAACATGTTTAAAACACACACAGTAACTAACATGTTTAAAACACACACAGTCAGTAGCATGTTTAAAACACACACAGTAACTAGCATGTTTAAAACACACACAGTAACTAGCATGTTTAAAACACACACAGTAACTAACATGTTTAAAACACACACAGTAACTAACATGTTTAAAACACACACAGTCACTAGCATGTTTAAAACACACACAGTAACTAACATGTTTAAAACACACAGTAACTAACATGTTTAAAACACACACAGTAACTAGCATGTTTAAAACACACACAGTAACTAGCATGTTTAAAACACACACAGTCACTAACATGTTTAAAACACACACAGTCACTAGCATGTTTAAAACACACACAGTAACTAACATGTTTAAAACACACAGTAACTAACATGTTTAAAACACACACAGTAACTAGCATGTTTAAAACACACACAGTAACTAATATGTTTAAAACACACAGTAACTAGCATGTTTAAAACACACACAGTCACTAACATGTTTAAAACACACACAGTCACTAGCATGTTTAAAACACACACAGTAACTAATATGTTTAAAACACACACAGTAACTAACATGTTTAAAACACACACAGTCACTAGCATGTTTAAAACACACACAGTAACTAATATGTTTAAAACACACACAGTAACTAGCATGTTTAAAACACACACAGTAACTAACATGTTTAAAACACACACAGTAACTAGCATGTTTAAAACACACAGTAACTAGTATGTTTAAAACACACACAGTAACTAACATGTTTAAAACACACAGTAACTAACATGTTTAAAACACACACAGTAACTAACATGTTTAAAACACACACAGTAACTAGCATGTTTAAAACACACACAGTAACTAACATGTTTAAAACACACACAGTAACTAACATGTTTAAAACACACACAGTAACTAGCATGTGGGCAGTGGTGGCTCAGCGGTTAAGGCTCTGGGTTACTGATCAGAAGGTCGTGGGTTCAAGCCCCAACACCACCAAGACACCACTGTTGGGCCCTTGAGCAAGGCCCTTGAACCTATCTGCTCCAGGGGCGCCGTATCATGGCTGACCCTGCACTCTGACCCCAGCTTAGCTGGGATATGTGAAAAATAAATAATTTCACCATGTATATGCAGAAATGTATGTATAATGTGTGACAATTGGTCAAATTAAATTAAATCAAATTAAATTAAATTAAAATGTTTAAAACACACACAGTAACTAACATGTTTAAAACACACACAGTCACTAGCATGTTTAAAACACACAGAGTCACTAGCATGTTTAAAACACACACAGTCACTAGCATCTTTAAAACACACACAGTAACTAGCATGTTTAAAACACACACAGTCACTAGCATGTTTAAAACACACACAGTAACTAGCGTGTTTAAAACACACAGAGTCACTAGCATGTTTAAAACACACACAGTCACTAGCATGTTTAAAACACACACAGTCACTAGCATGTTTAAAACACACACAGTAACTAGCATGTTTAAAACACACACAGTAACTTGCATGTTTACACACGTGACGCCGGTTCTGTGTATGTGTTAGAGAG